>NW_026729502.1:0-40000 GCF_030272615.1 Cryptomeria japonica | reverse complement strand
AGAACATCCCGTACGGAACCCTTTACCCGAAAACATCCGAACCGCACATGCTCGCGACAGTCCTGCCGTTAGAGAATGCACCGTGCACGCGACCGAGTAAGGCCACTCAGAGACATCCATTTCCCAGGTATATGCCCCCTACGCACTTTTGGTGGCGCAACTCGCACGAACAGTCCCACCTCGACCCCGTAAACAAGCTTTTTTGCCTCGAAGAGTTCGTCGGAGACGAAGAAGCAACCTTCAGTGCAAACGTAGCACTCTTTTGTGCAACCGCCCAAACAACGCCCCCTCTACCCTCTGTCGAAACACTCGGCATTGCTGCTCCCTAAGGTGAGCTTCTCCTCATAGGCAATTCCGCTCTTATCCGGTCACGTTTGTGTGCCCGAATTTCGCAAGGCAACCTCCATGGGACATGGAAAAGACTCGAGAAGAGAGCTCGCTCACGGGAGAGAGAAGCCAAGGAGACCACGAGAGTGCTGAGAGTGGGACAGCGCTGAATAGGCGGGAGAAGCCTGCGCGTATAAACGGAGATATATATCCAATTGCAACGAAGGAACGTGCCAAAGATCGAGAACAATGGCAGAAATGCTAGTAACGTGCACTTCGGGACCAACGCATCACCGGAAGACAACCGCCAAACATCGAAAGAGTCGCGATGCTCCGCAACCTACGTGCAAAGCGGTCGCACACCGGGTAAGGGAGTGAGAGCCCCAAACATAGCTGGGCGAGGCGCTCACTCCGCTCTTTAATATCTCGTTAATACCGCCAAGGAAATGGCACAAGCACACACACACAAGCATCCTCGGAAGAGGACAGTTCGAGTGACAGGTCAAATCCAAGAGTTCCGAAGACTACCTCCAGGAACAATCGGGAACAAGACCGATTACAAGTCGTCGAGTCTGTTACTGGGCGAACACGAGATGCGCACAGGAAATCGATCAGCCCTCACAATGGCCCAAGGCCAGAGATCGGACTGCTACGATTTACCCCAACAATCATCGTGCCACTCTTCGCAGAGAGGTGATAGACGCCAACGAGCCCGCGCATAGCAATCGAGGTGTAAAAAGGGCGTTGAAGGCAGGAAGCCTGGACGAAAGAGGCTACGAGGTCACCTCGAAGCGGTCTAAGAATCGGGCGCACTTGGGGCGACTACCAGTGCCAACCCCTTATCCCGCGGTGCGTCCGACACACAGAAATTTCCAAGGCGGCCAAGGAGCCTCCCCGCATAGCAATCGGGGTGTGAGGTTACGGATGCAGCATTGATAGCAATCGAGGTGTGAGGCGAAGGATGCAGAAGTGAGAGCCGAGGGATGTAGCAGAGATAGCAATCGGGGTGTGTGATGCAGAAGAGATAGCAATCGAGGTGTGCGGTGGGAAGGGCCCAGCAGCCAGAATGCATGAAGCGACGGATGAAGCAGTGATGACAACCGGGCTGTGAGGAGAGGAGGGATGCAGCCAAGAAAGCAATCAGGGCTCGAGGCAAGGGATGCATCAAGGATAGCAATCATGTTGTGAGGCGAGATTCCAAAGGCTAAACGTGAGAGGCTGCAGGGTCGACTCAGAGAGGTCTATGCATGTGAGAGGCTGAAAGCAAGGTCGACTCGGAGCGGTCTATGCATCGGGCGCGCTTGGGGCGACTACCAGTGCCAACCCCTTATCCCGCGACGCGTCCGACAAAGAGAACGTTCCAAGGCGGCAGAGGAGGTTACCAGCCGAAGGATGCAGTAGCAATAACAGGTATAGTTCCGCGGCGGCCGAGAAGACTCACCGCATAGGAATCGGGATGCGAGGCGAGGGATGCGGCGGGAAGGCCCCGACGGCTAAACGGAAGAGGCTGCAGGGCCGCCTCGGAATGGTCCAAGCATCGGATGCGATTGGGACGACTACCAGTGCCAACCCCTTATCCCGCGATGCGTCCGATACACAGATAGTTCCAAGGCGGCCGAGGAGCCTCACCGCATATCAATCGGGGTGCGAGGCGAGGGATGGGGCGGGAAGGCCCCAACGGCTAGACGGAAGAGGCTTCAGGGCCACCTCGGAATGGTCCAAGCATCGGACGCGCTTGGGGCGACTGCCAGTGCCAACCCCTTATCCCGCGATGCGTCCGATACACAGATGGTTCCAAGGCGGCCGAGGAGCCTCACCGCATAGCAATCGGGGGTGCGAGGCGAGGGATGGGGCGGGAAGGCCCCAACGGCTAGACGGAAGAGGCTTCAGGGCCGCCTAGGAATGGTCCAAGCATCGGACACGCTTGGGGCGACTACCAGTGACAGCCCCCTATCCCGCGATGCGTCCGATACGAAGATGGTTCCAAGGCGGCCGAGGAGCCTCACCGCATAGCAATCGGGGTGCGAGGTGGGGGATGCGGCGAGATGGCCCCAACGGCTAGACGGAAGAGGCCACAGGGCCGCGTCGGAATAGTCCAAGCATCGGACGCGCTTGGGGCGACTACCAGTGACAACCCCTTATCCCGCGATGCGTCCGATACGAAGATAGTTCCAAGGCGGCCGAGGAGCCTCACCGCATAGCAATCGGGGTGCGAGGTGGGGGATGCGGCGAGATGGCCCCAACGGCTAGACGGAAGAGGCTGCAGGGCCGCCTCGGAATAGTCCAAGCATCGGACGCGCTTGGGGCCACTACCAGTGACAACCCCTTATCCCGCAATGCGTCCGATACGAAGATAGTTCCAAGGCGGCCGAAGAGCCTCACCGCATAGCAATCGGGGTGCGAGGTGGGGGATGCGGCGAGATGGCCCCAACGGCTAGACGGAAGAGGCCACAGGGCCGCCTCGGAATAGTCCAAGCATCGGACGCGCTTGGGGCGACTACCAGTGACAACCCCTTATCCCGCGATGCGTCCGATACGAAGATAGTTCCCAGGCGGCCGAGGAGCCTCACCGCATAGCAATCGGGGTGCGAGGCGAGGGATGCGGCGAGATGGCCCCAAAGGCTAGACGGAAGAGGCTGCAGGGCTGCCTCGGAATAGTCCAAGCATCGGACGCGCTTGGGGCGACTACCACTGCCAACCCCTTATCCCGCGATGCGTCCGATACACAGATAGTTCCGAGGCGGCCGAGGAGGTGGGGGATGCAGCGAGATGGCCCCAACGGCTAGACGGAAGAGGCTGCAGGGCCGCCTCGGAATAGTCCAAGCATCGGACGCGCTTGGGGCGACTACCAGTGACAACCCCTTATCCCGCGATGCGTCCGATACACAGATAGTTCCGAGGCGGCCAAGGAGCCTCACCGCATAGCAATCGTGGTGCGAGGTGGGGGATGCGGCGAGATGGCCCCAACGGCTAGACGGAAGAGGCTGCAGGGCCGCCTCGGAATGGTCCAAGCATCGGATGCGCTTGGGGCGACTACCACTGCCAACCCCTTATCCCGCGATGCGTCCGATACACAGATAGTTCCAAGGCGGCCGAGGAGCCTCACAGCATAGCAATCAGGGTGCGAGGCGAGGGATGCGGCGAGAAAGCCCCAACGGCTAGAGGGAAGAGGCTTCAGGTCCGCCTCGGAATGGTCCAAGCATCGGACGCGCTTGGGGCGACTACCAGTGACAACCCCTTATCCCGCGACGCGTCCGATACACAGATAGTTCCAAGGCGGCCGAGGAGCCTCACCGCATAGCAATCGGGGTGCGAGGCGAGGGATGCGGCGAGAAGGACCCAACGGCTACACGGAAGAGGCTTCGGGGCCGCCTCGGAATGGTCCAAGCATCGGACGCGCTTGGGGCGACTACCAGTGACAACCCCTTATCCCGCGACGCGTCCGATACACAGATAGTTCCAAGGCGGCCGAGGAGCCTCACCGCATAGCAATCGGGGTGCGAGGCGAGGGATGCGGCGAGAAGGACCCAACGGCTACACGGAAGAGGCTTCGGGGCCGCCTCGGAATGGTCCAAGCATCGGACGCGCTTGGGGCGACTACCAGTGACAACCCCTTATCCCGCGACGCGTCCGATACACAGATAGTTCCAAGGCGGCCGAGGAGCCTCACCGCATAGCAATCGGGGTGCGAGGCGAGGGATGCGGCGAGAAGGACCCAACGGCTAGACGGAAGAGGCTTCGGGTCCGCCTCGGAATGGTCCAAGCATCGGACGCGCTTGGGGCGACTACCAGTGACAACCCCTTATCCCGCGACGCGTCCGATACACAGATAGTTCCAAGGCGGCCGAGGAGCCTCACCGCATAGCAATCGGGGTGCGAGGCGAGGGATGCGGCGAGAAGGACCCAACGGCTAGACGGAAGAGGCTTCGGGTCCGCCTCGGAATGGTCCAAGCATCGGACGCGCTTGGGGCGACTACCAGTGACAACCCCTTATCCCGCGACGCGTCCGATACACAGATAGTTCCAAGGCGGCCGAGGAGCCTCACCGCATAGCAATCGGGGTGCGAGGCGAGGGATGCGGCGAGAAGGACCCAACGGCTAGACGGAAGAGGCTTCGGGTCCGCCTCGGAATGGTCCAAGCATCGGACGCGCTTGGGGCGACTACCAGTGACAACCCCTTATCCCGCGACGCGTCCGATACACAGATAGTTCCGAGGCGGCCGAGGAGCCTCACCGCATAGCAATCGGGGTGCGAGGCGAAGGATGCGGCGAGAAGGACCCAACGGCTAGACGGAAGAGGCTTCGGGTCCGCCTCGGAATGGTCTAAGCATCGGACGCGCTTGGGGCGACTACCAGTGACAACCCCTTATCCCGCGACGCGTCCGATACACAGATAGTTCCAAGGCGGCCGAGGAGCCTCACCGCATAGCAATCGGGGTGCGAGGCGAGGGATGCGGCGAGAAGGACCCAACGGCTAGACGGAAGAGGCTTCAGGGCCGCCTCGGAATGGTCCAAGCATCGAACGCGCTTGGGGCGACTACCAGTGACAACCCCTTATCCCGCGACGCGTCCGATACACAGATAGTTCCGAGGCGGCCGAGGAGCCTCACCGCATAGCAATCGGGGTGCGAGGCGAGGGATGCGGCGAGAAGGACCCAACGGCTAGACGGAAGAGGCTTCAGGGCCGCCTCGGAATGGTCCAAGCATCGGACGCGCTTGGGGCGACTACCAGTGACAACCCCTTATCCCGCGACGCGTCCGATACACAGATAGTTCCGAGGCGGCCGAGGAGCCTCACCGCATAGCAATCGGGGTGCGAGGCGAGGGATGCGGCGAGAAGGACCCAACGGCTAGACGGAAGAGGCTTCAGGGCCGCCTCGGAATGGTCCAAGCATCGGACGCGCTTGGGGCGACTACCAATGACAACCCCTTATCCCGCGACGCGTCCGATACACAGATAGTTCCGAGGCGGCCGAGGAGCCTCACCGCATAGCAATCGGGGTGCGAGGCGAGGGATGCGGCGAGAAGGACCCAACGGCTAGACGGAAGAGGCTTCAGGGCCGCCTCGGAATGGTCCAAGCATCGGACGCGCTTGGGGCGACTACCAGTGACAACCCCTTATCCCGCGACGCGTCCGATACACAGATAGTTCCGAGGCGGCCGAGGAGCCTCACCGCATAGCAATCGGGGTGCGAGGCGAGGGATGCGGCGAGAAGGACCCAACGGCTAGACGGAAGAGGCTTCAGGGCCGCCTCGGAATGGTCCAAGCATCGGACGCGCTTGGGGCGACTACCGTTGCCAACCCCTTATCCCGCGATGCGTCTGATACACAGATAGTTCCGAGGCGGCCGAGGAGCCTCACCGCATAGCAATCGGGTTGCGAGGCAGATTATTGGGAAGGGAACCCCCTGGGATGCGGCTCAAGCAGTGCCCAAAGGGACTGGAATGCGGAATCACATCGAGAGACCCAAATGCTATACGAGGGCTCAAATCGAATTATCGATTTGGCCACGACATGGACGCATCGGAACGACTACCTTTGCCGAACCACTCGCAATTGCATCCATACCGAAACCAATAGACATTTCCGTTAGAGCCCTCGCATAGCATTCGGGAATCTCGCATGCCCCTCTAAATCGACCAATGCTGGCGCTCAATGAAAATCCGAGCGCTACCACCGTTCGAGCGCTAGCATTGGTCGAGTTAGAGGGGCACGGGGGAGAATGCTCCAGTCAACACCTCCCCTATATAAGTTATTTGTCCGATTCTCGCACAACCGTAGTCTGCCTCGTCGAATCAAACAACGGTCCCAGATTCCGACTTCCGTTCCGTAGAGACCCAAAAGCTAGATGGAGGCTCGCAAGAAAGAGAGTCGGCGCATAGCAATCGGGTTTCTCGAACGTTTAGGGACCGAGCTCACTTGCGGATAGGGCAAAATCCGCCAAGCAACCCAAAAGCTAGACGGGGGCTCGAATCGAATCGCCTAGGCGGCCACAACAACGACGTGTTGGATCGACTACCAGTGCCAAACCATTCAGCAAGACTAGTCTGTGTCGAGGCCGGATAGAGATTCTCAGAGAGCGCCCGCATAGCATTTAGGAGACCTGCCGCGTCCCTCACACTCGACAAATGGTGGTGCACGTTTATAAATCCGAGCGATCCCAACCCTTTCAAGCACCAACATCGGTCGAGATAGAGGGGCACGGAGGGGGCTGCGTGAGACAACACAGTCCCCTATATAAGTTATTTGTCCGATTCTCACACATCCGAAGAATGGTCATCAAATCGGACAACAGCCCAAACTTCCGACTTCCGTCCCAGAAAGCCCAAGAGCTATCTAAAACGTTCATGGCCGGAACTCGATCGCGGCTATACCAGTCCGCCAAGCAACCCAAAAGCTAGACTGGAGCTCTAGTCGAATCACCTCTGTGGCCATTGCAAGGACGTGTTGGAGCGACTACCATTGCCGAACCATTCCGCAGGTCGAGTCCATACCAAGGCCGCATAGAGATTCACGATGAGCTCCTGCATAGCAATCAGGAGACTTGCCGTGTCCATCACAATCGATAAATCCTGGTGCAAGATTTTTGCATCCGAGCGCTCCAACCAGTCGAGCACCAGCATCAATCGACATAAACGGGCACGGGGGGAGGATGCTCGAGAACACTACCTCCCCTATATAAGTTATTTGTCCGATTCTCAAGCAGCCGAAGTCTGGTCATCGAATCGGGTCAAAGACCACAACTTCCGACTTTACCCACAATGCAAGTCATCGAATCGAACATCGGCCCCCGAGTCGGACTCCATGCGTATGTCAGGTCATCGGACCCAAATTCCGCCTTCCTGCGCATGGCGGGCCATCAATATCAACTCGGTCATCGGACCCAAACTCCGCCTTTTTGCGTATGGCACGCCTTCAAATCGGTCATCGGACCCAAATTCCGCCTTCCTGTGCATGGCGGGCCATCAACATCAACTCGGTCATCGGACCCAAATTCCGCCTTTCTGCGCATGGCACGCCATCAACTCGGTCATCGGACCCAAATTCCGCCTTCCTGCGCATGGCAGGTCATCGGACACAAATTCAGACCTCGCCAATATGCCTACGTATCGAATCGGTCATCGGACCCAACTTCCGACTTCATCCATACTGTAGGGTCTTTGAGGTTGGCGCGGTGCGCTCAACCCAGGGAGTCGACCCATCGAAGCATACACCTCCCCTATATAAGCTATTTGTCCGATTCCCACACCTGTGTAGTTTGCACCTCTGACCAGGACATCGACCCCAACTTCCGAACTCGACTGCAACGACGGCACCAGCGCCTTGGTGCGCACCTTGCGACGCACAGTCCCAACATTCGCCTTCCTGCACATGGCAGGTCATCGGACCCAAATTCCGACCTCGCGAGTATGCCTACATATCGAATCGGTCATCGGACCCAACTTCCGACTTCATCCATACCGTAGGGTCTTTGAGGTTGGCGCGGTGCGCTCAACCCGGGGAGTTGACCCAACGAAGCATACACCTCCCCTATATAAGCTATTTGTCCGATTCCCACACCTGTGTAGTTTGCACCTCCGATCAAGACATCGACCCCAACTTCCGAACTCGCCTCCAACGACCGAACCAGCGCCTTGGTGCGCACCTTGCAACGCACAGTGCCAACATTCGCCTTCCTGCACGTGGCAGGTCATCGGACCCAAATTCCGACCTCGCGAGTATGCCTACATATTGAATCGGTCATCGGACCCAACTTCCGACTTCATCCATACCGTAGGGTCTTTGAGGTTGGCGCGGTGCGCTCAACCCGGGGAGTCGACCCAACGAAGCATACACCTCCCCTATATAAGCTATTTGTCCGATTCCCACACCTGTGTAGCTTGCACCTCCGATCAGGACATCGACCCCAACTTCCGAACTCGACTAAAAAGACCGCACCAGCGCCTTGGTGTGCACCTTGCAACGCACAGTGTCAACATTCGCCTTCCTGCACATGGCAGGTCATCGGACCCAAATTCCGACCTCATGAGCATACCTACTAATCGAATTGGTCATCGGACCCAACTTCCGACTTCATCCATACCGTAGGGTCTTTGAGGTTGGCGCGGTGCGCTCAACCTGGGGAGTCGACCCATCGAAGCATACACCTCCCCTATATAAGCTATTTGTCCGATTCCGACACCTGTGTAGTTTGCACCTCCGCTCAGGACATCGACCCCAACTTCCGAACTCGCCTGCAACGACCGAACCAGCGCCTTGGTGCGCACCAAAAGTGCGCACTTTTGGAGGGCACTTTTGTGCGCTCCAAAGGTGCGCACTTTTGGAGGGCACTTTTCTGCGCTCCAAAGGTGCGCACTTTTGGAGGGCACTTTTTGGAGGGCACTTTTCTGCGCTCCAAAGGTGCGCACTTTTGGAGGGCACTTTTTGGAGGGCACTTTTCTGCGCTCCAAAGGTGCGCACTTTTGGAGGGCACTTTTTGGAGGGCACTTTTCTGCGCTCCAAAGGTGCGCACTTTTGGAGGGCACTTTTTGGAGGGCACTTTTCTGCGCTCCAAAGGTGCGCACTTTTGGAGGGCACTTTTTGGAGGGCACTTTTCTGCGCTCCAAAGGTGCGCACTTTTGGAGGGCACTTTTCTGCGCTCCAAAGGTGCGCACTTTTGGAGGGCACTTTTTGGAGGGCACTTTTCTGCGCTCCAAAGGTGCGCACTTTTGGAGGGCACTTTTTGGAGGGCACTTTTCTGCGCTCCAAAGGTGCGCACTTTTGGAGGGCACTTTTTGGAGGGCACTTTTCTGCGCTCCAAAGGTGCGCACTTTTGGAGGGCACTTTTGTGCACTCCAAAGGTGCGCACTTTTGGAGGGCACTTTTCCTGTGCTCCAAAGGTGCACACCTAGGTGAGCACCTTCGACCACACCTTGTAGCACACCAAACTCTGACTTTCGACTTCATCCGCAATGCAGGGTCTTTGAGGTTGGCGCAATGCGCACAACCAGGGGAGTCGACCCATCAAACCCAACACCTCCCCTATATAAGCTATTTGTCTGATTCTCATACATGCGTAGCCTGCAGGAGCAATTAGGACATCGACCCCAACTTTCGGCTTCTAAACGAAAACAAGGTCTTTGAGGTTGGTGTAATGCGAACAACTAGGGGAGTCAACCCATCAAACCCAACACCTCCCCTATATAAGCTATTTGTCTGATTCTCATACATGTGTAGTCTACAGGAGCAATTAGGACATCGACCCCAACTTTTGACTTCTTAACGAAAACAAGGTCTTTGAGGTTGACGTAATGCGCACAACCAGGGGAGTCGACCCATCAAACCCAACACCTCCCCTATATAAGCTATTTGTCCGATTCTCATACATGTGTAGCCTGCAGGAGCCATTAGGACATTGACCCCAACTTTTGACTTCTTAACGAAAACAAGGTCTTTGAGGTTGGCGTAATGCGCACAACCAAGGGAGTTGACCCATCAAACCCAACACCTCCCCTATATAAGCTATTTGTCTGATTCTCATACATGTGTAGCCTGCAACAACGATTAGGACATCCACCCCAACTTCTGAATTCGTCTGCGTTGACCGCACCAAAGGTGCACGCCTTGGTGCTCACCAAAATCCGACTTCCGACTTCTTCTGCTATGCGGGGTCTTTGAGGTTGGCGCAGTGCGCACAACCAGGGGAGTCAACCCACCGAATGCAACACCTCCCCTATATAAGCTATTTGTCTGATTCTCATACATGCGTAGACTGCAGCAATGATTAGGACATCCACCCCAACTTTTGACTTCTTAAACAAGACAGGGTCTTTGAAGTTGGTGCAGTGCACACAACCAGGGGAGTCGACCCATCAAACGCAACACCTCCCCTATATAAAGCTATTTGTCCGATTCTCATACGTGTAGTCTGCAGCAGCGATTAGGACATCGACCCCAACTTCCGAATTCGTTTGCATTGACCGCACCAAAGGTGCACGCCTTGGTGTGCACCCTGGAGTGCACTTTGGTGCTCACCTCGGTGCACACTTTGGTGTGCACCTCGGTGTGCACCAAAGGTGCGCACCTTGGAGCGCACCAAAGGTGTACACTTTGGAGCGCACCACATAGGGTCTTTGAGAGGTTGGCGCAGTGCGCACACCAAGGTGGGTGTTGAGGTGCGTGCCGAGGTGGGTGGGTGCTAGGGTGCGCTCCATGGTGGGTGCCAGGGTGGGTGCGTGCTAGGGTGGATTCCAAAGAGGGTCATAGGGTGGGTGCCAAGGTGGGTTGGTGATATAGTGGGTTCAAAGGTGGGTACTAGGGTGGGTTCCAAGGTGGGTCACAAGTTGGGTGCCAGGATGCGTGGGTGTTAGGTTGGGTGCCAAGGTGGGCTCCTGCGTGGGTGGGTGCTAGGGTGGGTTTCAAGGTGGACGCGAGGGCGGGTGCCAAGGTGGGTAACAAGTTGGGTGTTAGGATGGGTGAGTGCTAGAGTGGGTGCCAAGGTGGGTGGGTGCTAAGGTGGATGCCAAGGTGGTTCACAGGGTGGGTGGGTTCTAGGGTGAGTTCCAAGGTGGGTCACAGGTTCAGTGCTAGGGTGGGTGTCAAGGCGGGTGTCGAGGTGCCTGGGTGCTAGGGTGTGGATGCCAATGTGGGTCATAGGGTGGGTACTAGGGTGGGCTGCAATGTGGGTGCCAAGGTGGGTAACATGCTCGGTGGGTTCTAAATTGGGTGCCAGGGTGGGTGTGCACCCACCTTGCCCGAGGTGGGTGCCAAGGTGCCAGTGTGGGTGGGTGCTAAGGTGGATGCCAAGGTGGGTGAGAAGGTGGGTGATAGGTTGAGTGGTAGGATGGGTGGGTGCCAAGATGGGTCACAGGGTGGGTGCAAGGGTGGGTAGGTGCTAGGGTTGGTGTCAGGGTGGGTGGGTGCTAGGTTGGGTTCCAAGGTGGGTGCGAGGGTGAGTGTCAAGGTGGGTCACAGGTTAGGTGCTAGGATGGGTGAGTGCTAGGGTGCAAAGGTGCCAGGGTGGGTGCTAGGATGGGTCGATGCTAGGGTGAGTGGCAAGGTGGGTCCACAAGTGTCAAGGTGGGTGCCGAGGTGGGTGCCAAGTCGGCGACTGCTATGGTGGATGCCAAGGTGGGTCACGGGGTGGGTGCCAAGTTGCTAGGTTGGGTTCCAAGGTGGGTGCCAACGTGGGTGCTAGGGTGCGTGGGTTAAAGGGTGTGTCACAACGTGGGTGCCAGGATGGGTGCGCACCCACACTGGCCAAGACGGGTGCGGGTGCAAGGTTGGGTTCCAAGCCCGGTCACAGGCTGGGTGCTAGGATGGGTGGGTGCCAAGGTGGGCACCAGGGTGGGTGCACCCACCCTGGCCAAGGTGGGTCACGGGGTGGGTCCTAGGGTGGGTAACGGGGTGGGTACTAAGGTGCGTGCCAAGGTGGGTCATAGGGTGGGTGCCAAGGTGGGCACCAGGGTGGGTGTGCACCAACCCTAGCCAGGGTAGGTCACGGGGTGGTTGTCGGGGTGGGCGTCAAGGAGCCAAGGTGGGTGGCAAGTAGCCAAGTTGCGTGCCAAGGTGGGTGTCGGGGTGGGTGCCAAGGATCCAAGGTGGGTGCCAAGGAACCAAGGTGGGTGTCTGGGTGGGTGCCGAGGTGGGAGCCAGGGTGGGTCCCAAGGTGAGTGCAAAGGTGGGTGCCAGGGTCAAGGTGAGTGCCAATGTGGGTTCCAAGGTGCCAGGGTCAGGGTGAGTGCCAATGTGGGTTCAAAGGTGCTAAGTTGGGTGCGAGGTTGGGTGCGAGGGTGGGTGGGTGCCAAGGTGTGCTAGGTGGAAGCCCGGGTGGGTCGGCATCCCATGGGTGTCGAGTTGGGTGCCTGATGGGTGCTTCTTGTCAAGTTTTAGTCGTCGGGACTCATTTCGAGCCTTAGAGGTCGTTTCTTGTCCGGTTGCCCTGTCTTCGACCTGGGAACCCAATTTTGGTCCTCGGGTCCCATTTTTTTTTGTCTCGCATCCCACTTTTGGCCTGTGGCCTTTTCGGGGTCGATTCTCGTTTTGGGCATCAGAGCATGTTTCTTCTCCTAAAACCCAATATTTGTTTATTAAGTCTCGGAACACATTTTTGTTCTCGTGGACCCATCATGGGTCTTGGAACGCATTTGTGGTCCTTGGGTCCCATTTTGCATCCCGAAACTTGTGTTTTGGTGCTTGATCCCTATTTTGGGTGCCCACCTTGCACCAAGTGCGCACCCGGGGCAAACCGAGCGCCTTGGTGCACCGGGGCAAGATCGAGCGTGCACCCGAGGCGCCCCGAACATGCACCAAGGTGCACTCGGCCCACATGTGAGCGCAGGTCGTTGCGCCCGAGGTGGTGTGTGGGCACCGCGTTGCAGACGGGACACTGCACGCACACGACGCCCCCTCCAGGTGCACGCACGTAGGCCGGGCCGGGTGCACACCCGACGCCCTAGCAAGGTGCGCGCACCCGGGCAGGGCTCACACTTGGCGAACGGGGCGCACTTCGCGAGGGAGGGTGTGCACCTCGACGGGGGTGGGTGGCCGGGGTGGATTCGCACGTGGGTCGCGGTTTGCTAAGTACACACTGCGACAAGCTCATAACGGGTGCGATCATACCAGCGTTAGTGCACCGGATCCCATCAGAACTCCGCAGTTAAGCGCGCTTGGGCCGGAGTAGTACTGGGATGGGTGACCTCCCGGGAAGTCCCGGTGTTGCACCCTTTTTTAGTTTTTCGCCGGGCGTCGCAATGCTATTTGAATAAACCTTTTGCCCGTTTGCGTTCTCGTCGGGGCCGGGCCGGGCCGGGGTGCGCTGCCCGCACTACCGCGCGCGCGGGGGCGACACCGAGCGCGCACCCGAGGCGCCCCGAGCACACAGGCCACGGTGCAACCCGGGCGTTGTGCGCGCACCCCGGTGCGCCCGAGGTGCTGCGCGCGCACCCAGGTGAAATCGGTGTGCACCTCGGCCAGTGCGCGCTCGGTCGAGTCGCGCACGTTGGCCAAGGTGCACGGTGATGTTTCTTACTCTAAGGTTCCGCACCAGACGCCCGGGACAGGTGAGCGAAGCTGGGCGGGGCCGGGTGCGCGGCCGGGGCAGGTGCACGCAGCTGGAGAGAGCTTTGGAGCACACTTCGGAGCGCACCAATGATGCGCTCCATTCAAAAGTTTCCTGAAAAGGCAAAAAAAGTTGAGATTATAGAATTTCCCACTTGAGAGATTGTAAAAAAAAAAAATTTAAAATGAAGGAAACGCGGGTGCCAAGGTGTGCGCAGCCCAGCCAAGGTGTGCGCACCAAGGCGCCCACCCTGGCGAAGGTGCACGCAAGGTGCGCACCCGAGGCAAACCGGACAATTAACCCAACTTTCGACTTCGCGCGCACCTTGGAGCGCACTTCGGAGCGCTCCTTGGTGCGCACCAATCTTGGGCACCTCGGAGTGCACCATGGCGCCCACCAAGGTGCGCACCCGGGGCAAACCGAGCTCCGACTTCGTGCGCACCTTGGAGCGCACGAAAGGTGCGCACCATGGCGCCCACCAAGGTGCGCAGCCCAGCCAAGGCGTGCGCATCAAGGTGCGCACCCTGGCGAAGGTGCGCACCCGGGGCAAACCGAGCTCCGACTTCGTGCGCACCTTGGAGCGCACAAAAGGTGCGCAACCCAGCCAAGGTGTGCGCACCCCGGTCAAACCGAGCTCCGAATCGTGCGCACCAGAGGTGCACGCCATCGTGCGCACCTTGGAGCACACTTCGGAGCCCTCCTTGGTGCGCGCCGATGTTGCGCACCTCGGAGCGCACCCGGGGAAAACAATGCAATTAACCCGACTTTCGACTTCGTGGGCACCTCGGAGCGCTCTCGGGTTCGCACCTCGGAGCACACCGAGGTGCGCACCTTTGATGCGCTGCCTTCACCAATTTCCAGAAAAGGCAAGAAAACATTGAGAAGGTGTGCGCACCGAGGTGCCCACCCTGGCGAAGGTGCACGCGAGGTGCGCACCCGGGGCAAACCGGGCTCCGACTTCGTGCACGCCGCACCTTGGAGCACACTTCGGAGCGCTCCTTGGTGCGCACCAGGGCGCGCAACCCAGCCGAGGTGCCCACCCCGGCGAAGGTGCACGCGAGGTGCGCACCCGGGGCAAACCGGGCTCCGACTTCGTGCACGCCATGGTGCCCACCGCGGCGAAGGTGCACGCGAGGTGCGCACCCGGGGCAAACCGGGCTCCGACTTCGTGCACGCCGCACCTTGGAGCACACTTCGGAGCGCTCCTTGGTGCGCACCATGGTGCCCACCAGGGCGCGCAACCCCGCCGAAGGTGCACGCGAGGTGCGCACCCGGGGCAAACCGGGCTCCGACTTCGTGCACGCCGCACCTTGGAGCACACTTCGGAGCGCTCCTTGGTGCGCACCATGGTGCCCACCAGGGCGCGCAACCCCGCCGAAGGTGCACGCGAGGTGCGCACCCGGGGCAAACCGGGCTCCGACTTCGTGCACGCCATGGTGCGCACCGCGGCGAAGGTGCGCACCCGGGGCAAACCGGGCTCCGACTTCGTGCACGCCGCACCTTGGAGCACACTTCGGAGCGCTCCTTGGTGCGCACCAGGGCGCGCAACCCAGCCGAGGTGCCCACCCCGGCGAAGGTGCACGCGAGGTGCGTACCCGGGGCAAACCGGGCTCCGACTTCGTGCACGCCGCACCTTGGAGCACACTTCGGAGCGCTCCTTGGTGCGCACCATGGTGCCCACCAGGCCGCGCAACCCAGCCAAGGTGTGCGCACCAAGGTGCACGCGAGGTGCGCACCCGGGGCAAACCGGGGTCCGACTTCGTGCACGCCGCACCTTGGAGCACACATCGGGGCGCTCCCGGGTTCGCACCGGCGTTGCGCACCGTGGTGGGCACCTCGGAGCACACCAAGGTGGGCAGCGAGGTGCGCACCTTTGATGCGATGCCTTCACTAATTTCCATAAAAGGCAAAAAAAAAACGAGATTTTAAAATTTCCGTTTTGAAAGATAGTGAGAAAAAGGGAATGCTGGTGCCATCTTGAGCCCGCCCTGGTGCGCAGCCCAGCCAAGGTGTGCGCACCAAGGTGCCCACCCTGGCGAAGGTGCGCGCCCGGGCAATTAACCCAACTTCCAACTTCGCGCGCGCCAGGGTGGGAGCGCACCCAACAACCGGGCCTGGGAAGAGCCAATGCGAGAAACCCCACCAAACGCTCTGACAAAAAAAGAGGGGGCGCTCCAGTAACCCCGCTTCGGAGCGCACCCTGGGCAAACCCAGCCAAGGTGCCCACCCCGGCCAAGGTGCAGGCGAGGTGCGCACCCGGGGCAAACCGGGCTCCGACAACGTGCACGCCGCACCTTGGAGCACACTTCGTAGCGCTCCCGGGTGCGCACCTCAGAGCACACCAAGGTGGGCAGCGAGGTGCGCACCTTTGATGCGCTGCCTTCACTAATTTCCAGAAAAGGCAAAAAAAAAAGGAGATTTTAAAATTTCCGTTTTGAAAGATAGTGAAAAAAACGGAACGCGCGTGCCATCTTGAGCCCGCCCTGGTGCGCAGCCCAGGTAAGGTGCCCACCCTGGCAAAGGTGCGCACCCGGGCAATTAACCCTACTTCCGACTTCGTGCGCGCCAGGGTGGCAACCGGGCCTCGGAAGAGCCAATGCGAGAAACCCCACCAAACGCTCCGACAAAAAAAGAGGCGGCGCTCCAATAACCCCGCTTCGGAGCGCAGCCGGGGCAAACCCAGCCAAGGTGCCCACCCCGACGAAGGTGCACGCGAGGTGCGCACCCGGGGCAAACCGGGCTCCGACAACGTGCACGCAGCACCTTGGAGCACACTTCGAAGCACTCCCGGGTGCCCACCGGCGTTGCGCACCGTGGTGGGCAGCGAGGTGCGCACCTTTGATGCGCTGCCTTCACTAATTTCCAGAAAAAGGCAAAAAAAAATGAGATTTTAAAATTTCCGTTTTGAAAGATAGTGAAAA
Organism: Cryptomeria japonica; assembly: GCF_030272615.1. Classification (NCBI taxonomy): domain Eukaryota; kingdom Viridiplantae; phylum Streptophyta; class Pinopsida; order Cupressales; family Cupressaceae; genus Cryptomeria; species Cryptomeria japonica. The sequence goes on along the minus strand of NW_026729502.1, from coordinate 23,712 downwards.
AAAAGGAACGCGGGTGCCATCTTGAGCCCGCCCTGGTGCGCAGCCCAGGCAAGGCATGCGCACCAAGGTGCCCACCCGAGGTGCACACCCGGGGCAAACCGGGCTCCGACTTCGTGCAGGCCGCACCTTGGAGCACACTTCGGAGCGCTCCTTGGTGCGCACCATGGTGCCCACCAGGGCGCGCAACCCAGCCAAGGTCTGCACACCAAGGTGCCCACCCCGGCGAAGGTGCACGCGAGGTGCGCACCCGGGGCAAACCGGGCTCCGACTTCGTGCACGCCATGGTGCCCACCGCGGCGAAGGTGCACGCGAGGTGCGCACCCGGGGCAAACCGGGCTCCGACTTCGTGCACGCCGCACCTTGGAGCACACTTCGGAGCGCTCCTTGGTGCGCACCATGGTGCCCACCAGGGCGCGCAACCCAGCCAAGGTGTGCGCACCAAGGTGCACGCGAGGTGCGCACCCGGGGCAAACCGGGGTCCGACTTCGTGCACGCCGCACCTTGGAGCACACATCGGAGCGCTCCCAGGTTCGCACCAGCGTTGCGCACCTTTGATGCGCTGCCTTCACTAATTTCCAGAAAAGGCAAAAAAAAACGAGATTTTAAAATTTCCGTTCTGAAAGATAGTGAAAAAAACGGAACGCGGGTGCCATCTTGAGCCCTTCCTGGTGCGCAGCCCAGGCAAGTTGTGCGCACCAAGGTGCCCACCCTGGCGGAGGTGCGCGCCCGGGGCAATCCGGGCTCCGACTTCGTGCACTGCATGGTGCCCACCAAGGCGCGCAACCCAGCCAAGGTGCCCACCGCAGCGAAGGTGCACGCGAGGTGCGCACGCGAGGTGCACACCCGGGGCAAACCGGGCTCCGACTTCGTGCACGCCGCACCTTGGAGCACACTTCAGAGCGCTCCTTGGTGCGCACCAGGGCGCGCAACCCAGCCGAGGTGCCCACCCCGGCGAAGGTGCACGCGAGGTGCGCACCCGGGGCAAACCGGGCTCCGACTTCGTGCACGCCATGGTGCCCACCGCGGCGAAGGTGCGCACCCGGGGCAAACCGGGCTCCGACTTCGTGCACGCCGCACCTTGGAGCACACTTCGGAGCGCTCCTTGGTGCGCACCATGGTGCCCACCAGGCCGCGCAACCCAGCCAAGGTGTGCGCACCAAGGTGCACGCGAGGTGCGCACCCGGGGCAAACCGGGGTCCGACTTCGTGCACGCCGCACCTTGGAGCACACATCGGGGCGCTCCCGGGTTCGCACCGGCGTTGCGCACCGTGGTGGGCACCTCGGAGCACACCAAGGTGGGCAGCGAGGTGCGCACCTTTGATGCGATGCCTTCACTAATTTCCATAAAAGGCAAAAAAAAAACGAGATTTTAAAATTTCCGTTTTGAAAGATAGTGAGAAAAAGGGAATGCTGGTGCCATCTTGAGCCCGCCCTGGTGCGCAGCCCAGCCAAGGTTTGCGCACCAAGGTGCCCACCCTGGCGAAGGTGCGCGCCCGGGCAATTAACCCAACTTCCAACTTCGCGCGCGCCAGGGTGGGAGCGCACCCAACAACCGGGCCTGGGAAGAGCCAATGCGAGAAACCCCACCAAACTCTCTGACAAAAAAAGAGGGGGCGCTCCAGTAACCCCGCTTCGGAGCGCACCCTGGGCAAACCCAGCCAAGGTGCCCACCCCGGCCAAGGTGCAGGCGAGGTGCGCACCCGGGGCAAACCGGGCTCCGACAACGTGCACGCCGCACCTTGGAGCACACTTCGTAGCGCTCCCGGGTGCGCACCTCAGAGCACACCAAGGTGGGCAGCGAGGTGCGCACCTTTGATGCGCTGCCTTCACTAATTTCCAGAAAAGGCAAAAAAAAAAGGAGATTTTAAAATTTCCGTTTTGAAAGATAGTGAAAAAAACGGAACGCGCGTGCCATCTTGAGCCCGCCCTGGTGCGCAGCCCAGGTAAGGTGCCACCCTGGCAAAGGTGCGCACCCGGGCAATTAACCCTACTTCCGACTTCGTGCGCGCCAGGGTGGCAACCGGGCCTCGGAAGAGCCAATGCGAGAAACCCCACCAAACGCTCCGACAAAAAAAGAGGCGGCGCTCCAATAACCCCGCTTCGGAGCGCAGCCGGGGCAAACCAAGCCAAGGTGCCCACCCCGACGAAGGTGCACGCGAGGTGCGCACCCGGGGCAAACCGGGCTCCGACAACGTGCACGCAGCACCTTGGAGCACACTTCGAAGCACTCCCGGGTGCCCACCGGCGTTGCGCACCGTGGTGGGCAGCGAGGTGCGCACCTTTGATGCGCTGCCTTCACTAATTTCCAGAAAAAGGCAAAAAAAAATGAGATTTTAAAATTTCCGTTTTGAAAGATAGTGAAAAAAAAGGAACGCGGGTGCCATCTTGAGCCCGCCCTGGTGCGCAGCCCAGGCAAGGCATGCGCACCAAGGTGCCCACCCGAGGTGCACACCCGGGGCAAACCGGGCTCCGACTTCGTGCAGGCCGCACCTTGGAGCACACTTCGGAGCGCTCCTTGGTGCGCACCATGGTGCCCACCAGGGCGCACCCGAGGCAAACCGGGCTCCGACTTCGTGCACGCCGCACCTTGGAGCACACATCGGAGCGCTCCCAGGTTCGCACCAGCGTTGCGCACCTTTGATGCGCTGCCTTCACTAATTTCCAGAAAAGGCAAAAAAAAACGATATTTTAAAATTTCCGTTCTGAAAGATAGTGAAAAAAACGGAACGCGGGTGCCATCTTGAGCCCTTCCTGATGCGCAGCCCAGGCAAGTTGTGCGCACCAAGGTGCCCACCCTGGCGGAGGTGCGCGCCCGGGGCAAACCGGGCTCCGACTTCGTGCACTGCATGGTGCCCACCAAGGCGCGCAACCCAGCCAAGGTGCCCACCGCAGCGAAGGTGCACGCGAGGTGCGCACCCGAGGTGCACACCCGGGGCAAACCGGGCTCCGACTTCGTGCACGCCGCACCTTGGAGCACACTTCAGAGCGCTCCTTGGTACGCACCAGGGCGCGCAACCCAGCCAAGGTGCTCACCCCGGCGAAGGTGCACGCGAGGTGCGCACCCGGGGCAAACCGGGCTCGGACTTCGTGCACGCCGCACCTTGGAGCACACATCGGAGCGCTCCCGGGTTCGCACCAGCATTGCGCACCTTTGATGCGCTGCCTTCACTAATTTCCAGAAAAGGCAAAAAAAAGAAAAAAATGAGATTTTAAAATTTCCGTTTTGAAAGATAGTGAAAAAAACGGAACGCGGGTGCCATCTTGAGCCCGCCCTGGTGTGCAGCCCAGGCAAGTTGTGCGCACCAAGGCACCCACCCTGGCCAAGGTGGGTCACGGGGTGGGTCCTAGGGTGGGTAACGGGGTGGGTACTAAGGTGCGTGCCAAGGTGGGTCATAGGGTGGGTGCCAAGGTGGGCACCAGGGTGGGTGTGCACCAACCCTAGCCAGGGTAGGTCACGGGGTGGTTGTCGGGGTGGGCGTCAAGGAGCCAAGGTGGGTGGCAAGTAGCCAAGTTGCGTGCCAAGGTGGGTGTCGGGGTGGGTGCCAAGGATCCAAGGTGGGTGCCAAGGAACCAAGGTGGGTGTCTGGGTGGGTGCCGAGGTGGGAGCCAGGGTGGGTCCCAAGGTGAGTGCAAAGGTGGGTGCCAGGGTCAAGGTGAGTGCCAATGTGGGTTCCAAGGTGCCAGGGTCAGGGTGAGTGCCAATGTGGGTTCAAAGGTGCTAAGTTGGGTGCGAGGTTGGGTGCGAGGGTGGGTGGGTGCCAAGGTGTGCTAGGTGGAAGCCCGGGTGGGTCGGCATCCCATGGGTGTCGAGTTGGGTGCCTGATGGGTGCTTCTTGTCAAGTTTTAGTCGTCGGGACTCATTTCGAGCCTTAGAGGTCGTTTCTTGTCCGGTTGCCCTGTCTTCGACCTGGGAACCCAATTTTGGTCCTCGGGTCCCATTTTTTTTTGTCTCGCATCCCACTTTTGGCCTGTGGCCTTTTCGGGGTCGATTCTCGTTTTGGGCATCAGAGCATGTTTCTTCTCCTAAAACCCAATATTTGTTTATTAAGTCTCGGAACACATTTTTGTTCTCGTGGACCCATCATGGGTCTTGGAACGCATTTGTGGTCCTTGGGTCCCATTTTGCATCCCGAAACTTGTGTTTTGGTGCTTGATCCCTATTTTGGGTGCCCACCTTGCACCAAGTGCGCACCCGGGGCAAACCGAGCGCCTTGGTGCACCGGGGCAAGATCGAGCGTGCACCCGAGGCGCCCCGAACATGCACCAAGGTGCACTCGGCCCACATGTGAGCGCAGGTCGTTGCGCCCAAGGTGGTGTGTGGGCACCGCGTTGCAGACGGGACACTGCACGCACACGACGCCCCCTCCAGGTGCACGCACGTAGGCCGGGCCGGGTGCACACCCGACGCCCTAGCAAGGTGCGCGCACCCGGGCAGGGCTCACACTTGGCGAACGGGGCGCACTTCGCGAGGGAGGGTGTGCACCTCGACGGGGGTGGGTGGCCGGGGTGGATTCGCACGTGGGTCGCGGTTTGCTAAGTACACACTGCGACAAGCTCATAACGGGTGCGATCATACCAGCGTTAGTGCACCGGATCCCATCAGAACTCCGCAGTTAAGCGCGCTTGGGCCGGAGTAGTACTGGGATGGGTGACCTCCCGGGAAGTCCCGGTGTTGCACCCTTTTTTAGTTTTTCGCCGGGCGTCGCAATGCTATTTGAATAAACCTTTTGCCCGTTTGCGTTCTCGTCGGGGCCGGGCCGGGCCGGGGTGCGCTGCCCGCACTACCGCGCGCGCGGGGGCGACACCGAGCGCGCACCCGAGGCGCCCCGAGCACACAGGCCACGGTGCAACCCGGGCGTTGTGCGCGCACCCCGGTGCGCCCGAGGTGCTGCGCGCGCACCCAGGTGAAATCGGTGTGCACCTCGGCCAGTGCGCGCTCGGTCGAGTCGCGCACGTTGGCCAAGGTGCACGGTGATGTTTCTTACTCTAAGGTTCCGCACCAGACGCCCGGGACAGGTGAGCGAAGCTGGGCGGGGCCGGGTGCGCGGCCGGGGCAGGTGCACGCAGCTGGAGAGAGCTTTGGAGCACACTTCGGAGCGCACCAATGATGCGCTCCATTCAAAAGTTTCCTGAAAAGGCAAAAAAAGTTGAGATTATAGAATTTCCCACTTGAGAGATTGTAAAAAAAAAAAATTTAAAATGAAGGAAACGCGGGTGCCAAGGTGTGCGCAGCCCAGCCCACCCTGGCGAAGGTGCACGCAAGGTGCGCACCCGAGGCAAACCGGACAATTAACCCAACTTTCGACTTCGCGCGCACCTTGGAGCGCACTTCGGAGCGCTCCTTGGTGCGCACCAATCTTGGGCACCTCGGAGTGCACCATGGCGCCCACCAAGGTGCGCACCCGGGGCAAACCGAGCTCCGACTTCGTGCGCACCTTGGAGCGCACGAAAGGTGCGCACCATGGCGCCCACCAAGGTGCGCAGCCCAGCCAAGGCGTGCGCATCAAGGTGCGCACCCTGGCGAAGGTGCGCACCCGGGGCAAACCGAGCTCCGACTTCGTGCGCACCTTGGAGCGCACAAAAGGTGCGCAACCCAGCCAAGGTGTGCGCACCCCGGTCAAACCGAGCTCCGAATCGTGCGCACCAGAGGTGCACGCCATCGTGCGCACCTTGGAGCACACTTCGGAGCCCTCCTTGGTGCGCGCCGATGTTGCGCACCTCGGAGCGCACCCGGGGAAAACAATGCAATTAACCCGACTTTCGACTTCGTGGGCACCTCGGAGCGCTCTCGGGTTCGCACCTCGGAGCACACCGAGGTGCGCACCTTTGATGCGCTGCCTTCACCAATTTCCAGAAAAGGCAAGAAAACATTGAGAAGGTGTGCGCACCGAGGTGCCCACCCTGGCGAAGGTGCACGCGAGGTGCGCACCCGGGGCAAACCGGGCTCCGACTTCGTGCACGCCGCACCTTGGAGCACACTTCGGAGCGCTCCTTGGTGCGCACCAGGGCGCGCAACCCAGCCGAGGTGCCCACCCCGGCGAAGGTGCACGCGAGGTGCGCACCCGGGGCAAACCGGGCTCCGACTTCGTGCACGCCATGGTGCCCACCGCGGCGAAGGTGCACGCGAGGTGCGCACCCGGGGCAAACCGGGCTCCGACTTCGTGCACGCCGCACCTTGGAGCACACTTCGGAGCGCTCCTTGGTGCGCACCATGGTGCCCACCAGGGCGCGCAACCCCGCCGAAGGTGCACGCGAGGTGCGCACCCGGGGCAAACCGGGCTCCGACTTCGTGCACGCCGCACCTTGGAGCACACTTCGGAGCGCTCCTTGGTGCGCACCATGGTGCCCACCAGGGCGCGCAACCCCGCCGAAGGTGCACGCGAGGTGCGCACCCGGGGCAAACCGGGCTCCGACTTCGTGCACGCCATGGTGCGCACCGCGGCGAAGGTGCGCACCCGGGGCAAACCGGGCTCCGACTTCGTGCACGCCGCACCTTGGAGCACACTTCGGAGCGCTCCTTGGTGCGCACCAGGGCGCGCAACCCAGCCGAGGTGCCCACCCCGGCGAAGGTGCACGCGAGGTGCGTACCCGGGGCAAACCGGGCTCCGACTTCGTGCACGCCGCACCTTGGAGCACACTTCGGAGCGCTCCTTGGTGCGCACCATGGTGCCCACCAGGCCGCGCAACCCAGCCAAGGTGTGCGCACCAAGGTGCACGCGAGGTGCGCACCCGGGGCAAACCGGGGTCCGACTTCGTGCACGCCGCACCTTGGAGCACACATCGGGGCGCTCCCGGGTTCGCACCGGCGTTGCGCACCGTGGTGGGCACCTCGGAGCACACCAAGGTGGGCAGCGAGGTGCGCACCTTTGATGCGATGCCTTCACTAATTTCCATAAAAGGCAAAAAAAAAACGAGATTTTAAAATTTCCGTTTTGAAAGATAGTGAGAAAAAGGGAATGCTGGTGCCATCTTGAGCCCGCCCTGGTGCGCAGCCCAGCCAAGGTGTGCGCACCAAGGTGCCCACCCTGGCGAAGGTGCGCGCCCGGGCAATTAACCCAACTTCCAACTTCGCGCGCGCCAGGGTGGGAGCGCACCCAACAACCGGGCCTGGGAAGAGCCAATGCGAGAAACCCCACCAAACGCTCTGACAAAAAAAGAGGGGGCGCTCCAGTAACCCCGCTTCGGAGCGCACCCTGGGCAAACCCAGCCAAGGTGCCCACCCCGGCCAAGGTGCAGGCGAGGTGCGCACCCGGGGCAAACCGGGCTCCGACAACGTGCACGCCGCACCTTGGAGCACACTTCGTAGCGCTCCCGGGTGCGCACCTCAGAGCACACCAAGGTGGGCAGCGAGGTGCGCACCTTTGATGCGCTGCCTTCACTAATTTCCAGAAAAGGCAAAAAAAAAAGGAGATTTTAAAATTTCCGTTTTGAAAGATAGTGAAAAAAACGGAACGCGCGTGCCATCTTGAGCCCGCCCTGGTGCGCAGCCCAGGTAAGGTGCCCACCCTGGCAAAGGTGCGCACCCGGGCAATTAACCCTACTTCCGACTTCGTGCGCGCCAGGGTGGCAACCGGGCCTCGGAAGAGCCAATGCGAGAAACCCCACCAAACGCTCCGACAAAAAAAGAGGCGGCGCTCCAATAACCCCGCTTCGGAGCGCAGCCGGGGCAAACCCAGCCAAGGTGCCCACCCCGACGAAGGTGCACGCGAGGTGCGCACCCGGGGCAAACCGGGCTCCGACAACGTGCACGCAGCACCTTGGAGCACACTTCGAAGCACTCCCGGGTGCCCACCGGCGTTGCGCACCGTGGTGGGCAGCGAGGTGCGCACCTTTGATGCGCTGCCTTCACTAATTTCCAGAAAAAGGCAAAAAAAAATGAGATTTTAAAATTTCCGTTTTGAAAGATAGTGAAAAAAAAGGAACGCGGGTGCCATCTTGAGCCCGCCCTGGTGCGCAGCCCAGGCAAGGCATGCGCACCAAGGTGCCCACCCGAGGTGCACACCCGGGGCAAACCGGGCTCCGACTTCGTGCAGGCCGCACCTTGGAGCACACTTCGGAGCGCTCCTTGGTGCGCACCATGGTGCCCACCAGGGCGCGCAACCCAGCCAAGGTCTGCACACTAAGGTGCCCACCCCGGCGAAGGTGCACGCGAGGTGCGCACCCGGGGCAAACCGGGCTCCGACTTCGTGCACGCCATGGTGCCCACCGCGGCGAAGGTGCACGCGAGGTGCGCACCCGGGGCAAACCGGGCTCCGACTTCGTGCACGCCGCACCTTGGAGCACACTTCGGAGCGCTCCTTGGTGCGCACCATGGTGCCCACCAGGGCGCGCAACCCAGCCAAGGTGTGCGCACCAAGGTGCACGCGAGGTGCGCACCCGGGGCAAACCGGGGTCCGACTTCGTGCACGCCGCACCTTGGAGCACACATCGGAGCGCTCCCAGGTTCGCACCAGCGTTGCGCACCTTTGATGCGCTGCCTTCACTAATTTCCAGAAAAGGCAAAAAAAAACGATATTTTAAAATTTCCGTTCTGAAAGATAGTGAAAAAAACGGAACGCGGGTGCCATCTTGAGCCCTTCCTGGTGCGCAGCCCAGGCAAGTTGTGCGCACCAAGGTGCCCACCCTGGCGGAGGTGCGCGCCCGGGGCAAACCGGGCTCCGACTTCGTGCACTGCATGGTGCCCACCAAGGCGCGCAACCCAGCCAAGGTGCCCACCGCAGCGAAGGTGCACGCGAGGTGCACACCCGGGGCAAACCGGGCTCCGACTTCGTGCACGCCGCACCTTGGAGCACACTTCAGAGCGCTCCTTGGTGCGCACCAGGGCGCGCAACCCAGCCGAGGTGCCCACCCCGGCGAAGGTGCACGCGAGGTGCGCACCCGGGGCAAACCGGGCTCCGACTTCGTGCACGCCATGGTGCCCACCGCGGCGAAGGTGCGCACCCGGGGCAAACCGGGCTCCGACTTCGTGCACGCCGCACCTTGGAGCACACTTCGGAGCGCTCCTTGGTGCGCACCATGGTGCCCACCAGGCCGCGCAACCCAGCCAAGGTGTGCGCACCAAGGTGCACGCGAGGTGCGCACCCGGGGCAAACCGGGGTCCGACTTCGTGCACGCCGCACCTTGGAGCACACATCGGGGCGCTCCCGGGTTCGCACCGGCGTTGCGCACCGTGGTGGGCACCTCGGAGCACACCAAGGTGGGCAGCGAGGTGCGCACCTTTGATGCGATGCCTTCACTAATTTCCATAAAAGGCAAAAAAAAAACGAGATTTTAAAATTTCCGTTTTGAAAGATAGTGAGAAAAAGGGAATGCTGGTGCCATCTTGAGCCCGCCCTGGTGCGCAGCCCAGCCAAGGTTTGCGCACCAAGGTGCCCACCCTGGCGAAGGTGCGCGCCCGGGCAATTAACCCAACTTCCAACTTCGCGCGCGCCAGGGTGGGAGCGCACCCAACAACCGGGCCTGGGAAGAGCCAATGCGAGAAACCCCACCAAACTCTCTGACAAAAAAAGAGGGGGCGCTCCAGTAACCCCGCTTCGGAGCGCACCCTGGGCAAACCCAGCCAAGGTGCCCACCCCGGCCAAGGTGCAGGCGAGGTGCGCACCCGGGGCAAACCGGGCTCCGACAACGTGCACGCCGCACCTTGGAGCACACTTCGTAGCGCTCCCGGGTGCGCACCTCAGAGCACACCAAGGTGGGCAGCGAGGTGCGCACCTTTGATGCGCTGCCTTCACTAATTTCCAGAAAAGGCAAAAAAAAAAGGAGATTTTAAAATTTCCGTTTTGAAAGATAGTGAAAAAAACGGAACGCGCGTGCCATCTTGAGCCCGCCCTGGTGCGCAGCCCAGGTAAGGTGCCACCCTGGCAAAGGTGCGCACCCGGGCAATTAACCCTACTTCCGACTTCGTGCGCGCCAGGGTGGCAACCGGGCCTCGGAAGAGCCAATGCGAGAAACCCCACCAAACGCTCCGACAAAAAAAGAGGCGGCGCTCCAATAACCCCGCTTCGGAGCGCAGCCGGGGCAAACCAAGCCAAGGTGCCCACCCCGACGAAGGTGCACGCGAGGTGCGCACCCGGGGCAAACCGGGCTCCGACAACGTGCACGCAGCACCTTGGAGCACACTTCGAAGCACTCCCGGGTGCCCACCGGCGTTGCGCACCGTGGTGGGCAGCGAGGTGCGCACCTTTGATGCGCTGCCTTCACTAATTTCCAGAAAAAGGCAAAAAAAAATGAGATTTTAAAATTTCCGTTTTGAAAGATAGTGAAAAAAAAGGAACGCGGGTGCCATCTTGAGCCCGCCCTGGTGCGCAGCCCAGGCAAGGCATGCGCACCAAGGTGCCCACCCGAGGTGCACACCCGGGGCAAACCGGGCTCCGACTTCGTGCAGGCCGCACCTTGGAGCACACTTCGGAGCGCTCCTTGGTGCGCACCATGGTGCCCACCAGGGCGCACCCGAGGCAAACCGGGCTCCGACTTCGTGCACGCCGCACCTTGGAGCACACATCGGAGCGCTCCCAGGTTCGCACCAGCGTTGCGCACCTTTGATGCGCTGCCTTCACTAATTTCCAGAAAAGGCAAAAAAAAACGATATTTTAAAATTTCCGTTCTGAAAGATAGTGAAAAAAACGGAACGCGGGTGCCATCTTGAGCCCTTCCTGATGCGCAGCCCAGGCAAGTTGTGCGCACCAAGGTGCCCACCCTGGCGGAGGTGCGCGCCCGGGGCAAACCGGGCTCCGACTTCGTGCACTGCATGGTGCCCACCAAGGCGCGCAACCCAGCCAAGGTGCCCACCGCAGCGAAGGTGCACGCGAGGTGCGCACCCGAGGTGCACACCCGGGGCAAACCGGGCTCCGACTTCGTGCACGCCGCACCTTGGAGCACACTTCAGAGCGCTCCTTGGTACGCACCAGGGCGCGCAACCCAGCCAAGGTGCTCACCCCGGCGAAGGTGCACGCGAGGTGCGCACCCGGGGCAAACCGGGCTCGGACTTCGTGCACGCCGCACCTTGGAGCACACATCGGAGCGCTCCCGGGTTCGCACCAGCATTGCGCACCTTTGATGCGCTGCCTTCACTAATTTCCAGAAAAGGCAAAAAAAAGAAAAAAATGAGATTTTAAAATTTCCGTTTTGAAAGATAGTGAAAAAAACGGAACGCGGGTGCCATCTTGAGCCCGCCCTGGTGTGCAGCCCAGGCAAGTTGTGCGCACCAAGGCACCCACCCTGGCCAAGGTGGGTCACGGGGTGGGTCCTAGGGTGGGTAACGGGGTGGGTACTAAGGTGCGTGCCAAGGTGGGTCATAGGGTGGGTGCCAAGGTGGGCACCAGGGTGGGTGTGCACCAACCCTAGCCAGGGTAGGTCACGGGGTGGTTGTCGGGGTGGGCGTCAAGGAGCCAAGGTGGGTGGCAAGTAGCCAAGTTGCGTGCCAAGGTGGGTGTCGGGGTGGGTGCCAAGGATCCAAGGTGGGTGCCAAGGAACCAAGGTGGGTGTCTGGGTGGGTGCCGAGGTGGGAGCCAGGGTGGGTCCCAAGGTGAGTGCAAAGGTGGGTGCCAGGGTCAAGGTGAGTGCCAATGTGGGTTCCAAGGTGCCAGGGTCAGGGTGAGTGCCAATGTGGGTTCAAAGGTGCTAAGTTGGGTGCGAGGTTGGGTGCGAGGGTGGGTGGGTGCCAAGGTGTGCTAGGTGGAAGCCCGGGTGGGTCGGCATCCCATGGGTGTCGAGTTGGGTGCCTGATGGGTGCTTCTTGTCAAGTTTTAGTCGTCGGGACTCATTTCGAGCCTTAGAGGTCGTTTCTTGTCCGGTTGCCCTGTCTTCGACCTGGGAACCCAATTTTGGTCCTCGGGTCCCATTTTTTTTTGTCTCGCATCCCACTTTTGGCCTGTGGCCTTTTCGGGGTCGATTCTCGTTTTGGGCATCAGAGCATGTTTCTTCTCCTAAAACCCAATATTTGTTTATTAAGTCTCGGAACACATTTTTGTTCTCGTGGACCCATCATGGGTCTTGGAACGCATTTGTGGTCCTTGGGTCCCATTTTGCATCCCGAAACTTGTGTTTTGGTGCTTGATCCCTATTTTGGGTGCCCACCTTGCACCAAGTGCGCACCCGGGGCAAACCGAGCGCCTTGGTGCACCGGGGCAAGATCGAGCGTGCACCCGAGGCGCCCCGAACATGCACCAAGGTGCACTCGGCCCACATGTGAGCGCAGGTCGTTGCGCCCGAGGTGGTGTGTGGGCACCGCGTTGCAGACGGGACACTGCACGCACACGACGCCCCCTCCAGGTGCACGCACGTAGGCCGGGCCGGGTGCACACCCGACGCCCTAGCAAGGTGCGCGCACCCGGGCAGGGCTCACACTTGGCGAACGGGGCGCACTTCGCGAGGGAGGGTGTGCACCTCGACGGGGGTGGGTGGCCGGGGTGGATTCGCACGTGGGTCGCGGTTTGCTAAGTACACACTGCGACAAGCTCATAACGGGTGCGATCATACCAGCGTTAGTGCACCGGATCCCATCAGAACTCCGCAGTTAAGCGCGCTTGGGCCGGAGTAGTACTGGGATGGGTGACCTCCCGGGAAGTCCCGGTGTTGCACCCTTTTTTAGTTTTTCGCCGGGCGTCGCAATGCTATTTGAATAAACCTTTTGCCCGTTTGCGTTCTCGTCGGGGCCGGGCCGGGCCGGGGTGCGCTGCCCGCACTACCGCGCGCGCGGGGGCGACACCGAGCGCGCACCCGAGGCGCCCCGAGCACACAGGCCACGGTGCAACCCGGGCGTTGTGCGCGCACCCCGGTGCGCCCGAGGTGCTGCGCGCGCACCCAGGTGAAATCGGTGTGCACCTCGGCCAGTGCGCGCTCGGTCGAGTCGCGCACGTTGGCCAAGGTGCACGGTGATGTTTCTTACTCTAAGGTTCCGCACCAGACGCCCGGGACAGGTGAGCGAAGCTGGGCGGGGCCGGGTGCGCGGCCGGGGCAGGTGCACGCAGCTGGAGAGAGCTTTGGAGCACACTTCGGAGCGCACCAATGATGCGCTCCATTCAAAAGTTTCCTGAAAAGGCAAAAAAAGTTGAGATTATAGAATTTCCCACTTGAGAGATTGTAAAAAAAAAAAATTTAAAATGAAGGAAACGCGGGTGCCAAGGTGTGCGCAGCCCAGCCAAGGTGTGCGCACCAAGGCGCCCACCCTGGCGAAGGTGCACGCAAGGTGCGCACCCGAGGCAAACCGGACAATTAACCCAACTTTCGACTTCGCGCGCACCTTGGAGCGCACTTCGGAGCGCTCCTTGGTGCGCACCAATCTTGGGCACCTCGGAGTGCACCATGGCGCCCACCAAGGTGCGCACCCGGGGCAAACCGAGCTCCGACTTCGTGCGCACCTTGGAGCGCACGAAAGGTGCGCACCATGGCGCCCACCAAGGTGCGCAGCCCAGCCAAGGCGTGCGCATCAAGGTGCGCACCCTGGCGAAGGTGCGCACCCGGGGCAAACCGAGCTCCGACTTCGTGCGCACCTTGGAGCGCACAAAAGGTGCGCAACCCAGCCAAGGTGTGCGCACCCCGGTCAAACCGAGCTCCGAATCGTGCGCACCAGAGGTGCACGCCATCGTGCGCACCTTGGAGCACACTTCGGAGCCCTCCTTGGTGCGCGCCGATGTTGCGCACCTCGGAGCGCACCCGGGGAAAACAATGCAATTAACCCGACTTTCGACTTCGTGGGCACCTCGGAGCGCTCTCGGGTTCGCACCTCGGAGCACACCGAGGTGCGCACCTTTGATGCGCTGCCTTCACCAATTTCCAGAAAAGGCAAGAAAACATTGAGAAGGTGTGCGCACCGAGGTGCCCACCCTGGCGAAGGTGCACGCGAGGTGCGCACCCGGGGCAAACCGGGCTCCGACTTCGTGCACGCCGCACCTTGGAGCACACTTCGGAGCGCTCCTTGGTGCGCACCAGGGCGCGCAACCCAGCCGAGGTGCCCACCCCGGCGAAGGTGCACGCGAGGTGCGCACCCGGGGCAAACCGGGCTCCGACTTCGTGCACGCCATGGTGCCCACCGCGGCGAAGGTGCACGCGAGGTGCGCACCCGGGGCAAACCGGGCTCCGACTTCGTGCACGCCGCACCTTGGAGCACACTTCGGAGCGCTCCTTGGTGCGCACCATGGTGCCCACCAGGGCGCGCAACCCCGCCGAAGGTGCACGCGAGGTGCGCACCCGGGGCAAACCGGGCTCCGACTTCGTGCACGCCGCACCTTGGAGCACACTTCGGAGCGCTCCTTGGTGCGCACCATGGTGCCCACCAGGGCGCGCAACCCCGCCGAAGGTGCACGCGAGGTGCGCACCCGGGGCAAACCGGGCTCCGACTTCGTGCACGCCATGGTGCGCACCGCGGCGAAGGTGCGCACCCGGGGCAAACCGGGCTCCGACTTCGTGCACGCCGCACCTTGGAGCACACTTCGGAGCGCTCCTTGGTGCGCACCAGGGCGCGCAACCCAGCCGAGGTGCCCACCCCGGCGAAGGTGCACGCGAGGTGCGTACCCGGGGCAAACCGGGCTCCGACTTCGTGCACGCCGCACCTTGGAGCACACTTCGGAGCGCTCCTTGGTGCGCACCATGGTGCCCACCAGGCCGCGCAACCCAGCCAAGGTGTGCGCACCAAGGTGCACGCGAGGTGCGCACCCGGGGCAAACCGGGGTCCGACTTCGTGCACGCCGCACCTTGGAGCACACATCGGGGCGCTCCCGGGTTCGCACCGGCGTTGCGCACCGTGGTGGGCACCTCGGAGCACACCAAGGTGGGCAGCGAGGTGCGCACCTTTGATGCGATGCCTTCACTAATTTCCATAAAAGGCAAAAAAAAAACGAGATTTTAAAATTTCCGTTTTGAAAGATAGTGAGAAAAAGGGAATGCTGGTGCCATCTTGAGCCCGCCCTGGTGCGCAGCCCAGCCAAGGTGTGCGCACCAAGGTGCCCACCCTGGCGAAGGTGCGCGCCCGGGCAATTAACCCAACTTCCAACTTCGCGCGCGCCAGGGTGGGAGCGCACCCAACAACCGGGCCTGGGAAGAGCCAATGCGAGAAACCCCACCAAACGCTCTGACAAAAAAAGAGGGGGCGCTCCAGTAACCCCGCTTCGGAGCGCACCCTGGGCAAACCCAGCCAAGGTGCCCACCCCGGCCAAGGTGCAGGCGAGGTGCGCACCCGAGGCAAACCGGGCTCCGACAACGTGCACGCCGCACCTTGGAGCACACTTCGTAGCGCTCCCGGGTGCGCACCTCAGAGCACACCAAGGTGGGCAGCGAGGTGCGCACCTTTGATGCGCTGCCTTCACTAATTTCCAGAAAAGGCAAAAAAAAAAGGAGATTTTAAAATTTCCGTTTTGAAAGATAGTGAAAAAAACGGAACGCGCGTGCCATCTTGAGCCCGCCCTGGTGCGCAGCCCAGGTAAGGTGCCCACCCTGGCAAAGGTGCGCACCCGGGCAATTAACCCTACTTCCGACTTCGTGCGCGCCAGGGTGGCAACCGGGCCTCGGAAGAGCCAATGCGAGAAACCCCACCAAACGCTCCGACAAAAAAAGAGGCGGCGCTCCAATAACCCCGCTTCGGAGCGCAGCCGGGGCAAACCCAGCCAAGGTGCCCACCCCGACGAAGGTGCACGCGAGGTGCGCACCCGGGGCAAACCGGGCTCCGACAACGTGCACGCAGCACCTTGGAGCACACTTCGAAGCACTCCCGGGTGCCCACCGGCGTTGCGCACCGTGGTGGGCAGCGAGGTGCGCACCTTTGATGCGCTGCCTTCACTAATTTCCAGAAAAAGGCAAAAAAAAATGAGATTTTAAAATTTCCGTTTTGAAAGATAGTGAAAAAAAAGGAACGCGGGTGCCATCTTGAGCCCGCCCTGGTGCGCAGCCCAGGCAAGGCATGCGCACCAAGGTGCCCACCCGAGGTGCACACCCGGGGCAAACCGGGCTCCGACTTCGTGCAGGCCGCACCTTGGAGCACACTTCGGAGCGCTCCTTGGTGCGCACCATGGTGCCCACCAGGGCGCGCAACCCAGCCAAGGTCTGCACACTAAGGTGCCCACCCCGGCGAAGGTGCACGCGAGGTGCGCACCCGGGGCAAACCGGGCTCCGACTTCGTGCACGCCATGGTGCCCACCGCGGCGAAGGTGCACGCGAGGTGCGCACCCGGGGCAAACCGGGCTCCGACTTCGTGCACGCCGCACCTTGGAGCACACTTCGGAGCGCTCCTTGGTGCGCACCATGGTGCCCACCAGGGCGCGCAACCCAGCCAAGGTGTGCGCACCAAGGTGCACGCGAGGTGCGCACCCGGGGCAAACCGGGGTCCGACTTCGTGCACGCCGCACCTTGGAGCACACATCGGAGCGCTCCCAGGTTCGCACCAGCGTTGCGCACCTTTGATGCGCTGCCTTCACTAATTTCCAGAAAAGGCAAAAAAAAACGATATTTTAAAATTTCCGTTCTGAAAGATAGTGAAAAAAACGGAACGCGGGTGCCATCTTGAGCCCTTCCTGGTGCGCAGCCCAGGCAAGTTGTGCGCACCAAGGTGCCCACCCTGGCGGAGGTGCGCGCCCGGGGCAAACCGGGCTCCGACTTCGTGCACTGCATGGTGCCCACCAAGGCGCGCAACCCAGCCAAGGTGCCCACCGCAGCGAAGGTGCACGCGAGGTGCACACCCGGGGCAAACCGGGCTCCGACTTCGTGCACGCCGCACCTTGGAGCACACTTCAGAGCGCTCCTTGGTGCGCACCAGGGCGCGCAACCCAGCCGAGGTGCCCACCCCGGCGAAGGTGCACGCGAGGTGCGCACCCGGGGCAAACCGGGCTCCGACTTCGTGCACGCCATGGTGCCCACCGCGGCGAAGGTGCGCACCCGGGGCAAACCGGGCTCCGACTTCGTGCACGCCGCACCTTGGAGCACACTTCGGAGGGCTCCTTGGTGCGCACCATGGTGCCCACCAGGCCGCGCAACCCAGCCAAGGTGTGCGCACCAAGGTGCACGCGAGGTGCGCACCCGGGGCAAACCGGGGTCCGACTTCGTGCACGCCGCACCTTGGAGCACACATCGGGGCGCTCCCGGGTTCGCACCGGCGTTGCGCACCGTGGTGGGCACCTCGGAGCACACCAAGGTGGGCAGCGAGGTGCGCACCTTTGATGCGATGCCTTCACTAATTTCCATAAAAGGCAAAAAAAAAACGAGATTTTAAAATTTCCGTTTTGAAAGATAGTGAGAAAAAGGGAATGCTGGTGCCATCTTGAGCCCGCCCTGGTGCGCAGCCCAGCCAAGGTTTGCGCACCAAGGTGCCCACCCTGGCGAAGGTGCGCGCCCGGGCAATTAACCCAACTTCCAACTTCGCGCGCGCCAGGGTGGGAGCGCACCCAACAACCGGGCCTGGGAAGAGCCAATGCGAGAAACCCCACCAAACTCTCTGACAAAAAAAGAGGGGGCGCTCCAGTAACCCCGCTTCGGAGCGCACCCTGGGCAAACCCAGCCAAGGTGCCCACCCCGGCCAAGGTGCAGGCGAGGTGCGCACCCGGGGCAAACCGGGCTCCGACAACGTGCACGCCGCACCTTGGAGCACACTTCGTAGCGCTCCCGGGTGCGCACCTCAGAGCACACCAAGGTGGGCAGCGAGGTGCGCACCTTTGATGCGCTGCCTTCACTAATTTCCAGAAAAGGCAAAAAAAAAAGGAGATTTTAAAATTTCCGTTTTGAAAGATAGTGAAAAAAACGGAACGCGCGTGCCATCTTGAGCCCGCCCTGGTGCGCAGCCCAGGTAAGGTGCCACCCTGGCAAAGGTGCGCACCCGGGCAATTAACCCTACTTCCGACTTCGTGCGCGCCAGGGTGGCAACCGGGCCTCGGAAGAGCCAATGCGAGAAACCCCACCAAACGCTCCGACAAAAAAAGAGGCGGCGCTCCAATAACCCCGCTTCGGAGCGCAGCCGGGGCAAACCAAGCCAAGGTGCCCACCCCGACGAAGGTGCACGCGAGGTGCGCACCCGGGGCAAACCGGGCTCCGACAACGTGCACGCAGCACCTTGGAGCACACTTCGAAGCACTCCCGGGTGCCCACCGGCGTTGCGCACCGTGGTGGGCAGCGAGGTGCGCACCTTTGATGCGCTGCCTTCACTAATTTCCAGAAAAAGGCAAAAAAAAATGAGATTTTAAAATTTCCGTTTTGAAAGATAGTGAAAAAAAAGGAACGCGGGTGCCATCTTGAGCCCGCCCTGGTGCGCAGCCCAGGCAAGGCATGCGCACCAAGGTGCCCACCCGAGGTGCACACCCGGGGCAAACCGGGCTCCGACTTCGTGCAGGCCGCACCTTGGAGCACACTTCGGAGCGCTCCTTGGTGCGCACCATGGTGCCCACCAGGGCGCACCCGAGGCAAACCGGGCTCCGACTTCGTGCACGCCGCACCTTGGAGCACACATCGGAGCGCTCCCAGGTTCGCACCAGCGTTGCGCACCTTTGATGCGCTGCCTTCACTAATTTCCAGAAAAGGCAAAAAAAAACGATATTTTAAAATTTCCGTTCTGAAAGATAGTGAAAAAAACGGAACGCGGGTGCCATCTTGAGCCCTTCCTGATGCGCAGCCCAGGCAAGTTGTGCGCACCAAGGTGCCCACCCTGGCGGAGGTGCGCGCCCGGGGCAAACCGGGCTCCGACTTCGTGCACTGCATGGTGCCCACCAAGGCGCGCAACCCAGCCAAGGTGCCCACCGCAGCGAAGGTGCACGCGAGGTGCGCACCCGAGGTGCACACCCGGGGCAAACCGGGCTCCGACTTCGTGCACGCCGCACCTTGGAGCACACTTCAGAGCGCTCCTTGGTACGCACCAGGGCGCGCAACCCAGCCAAGGTGCTCACCCCGGCGAAGGTGCACGCGAGGTGCGCACCCGGGGCAAACCGGGCTCGGACTTCGTGCACGCCGCACCTTGGAGCACACATCGGAGCGCTCCCGGGTTCGCACCAGCATTGCGCACCTTTGATGCGCTGCCTTCACTAATTTCCAGAAAAGGCAAAAAAAAGAAAAAAATGAGATTTTAAAATTTCCGTTTTGAAAGATAGTGAAAAAAACGGAACGCGGGTGCCATCTTGAGCCCGCCCTGGTGTGCAGCCCAGGCAAGTTGTGCGCACCAAGGCACCCACCCTGGCCAAGGTGGGTCACGGGGTGGGTCCTAGGGTGGGTAACGGGGTGGGTACTAAGGTGCGTGCCAAGGTGGGTCATAGGGTGGGTGCCAAGGTGGGCACCAGGGTGGGTGTGCACCAACCCTAGCCAGGGTAGGTCACGGGGTGGTTGTCGGGGTGGGCGTCAAGGAGCCAAGGTGGGTGGCAAGTAGCCAAGTTGCGTGCCAAGGTGGGTGTCGGGGTGGGTGCCAAGGATCCAAGGTGGGTGCCAAGGAACCAAGGTGGGTGTCTGGGTGGGTGCCGAGGTGGGAGCCAGGGTGGGTCCCAAGGTGAGTGCAAAGGTGGGTGCCAGGGTCAAGGTGAGTGCCAATGTGGGTTCCAAGGTGCCAGGGTCAGGGTGAGTGCCAATGTGGGTTCAAAGGTGCTAAGTTGGGTGCGAGGTTGGGTGCGAGGGTGGGTGGGTGCCAAGGTGTGCTAGGTGGAAGCCCGGGTGGGTCGGCATCCCATGGGTGTCGAGTTGGGTGCCTGATGGGTGCTTCTTGTCAAGTTTTAGTCGTCGGGACTCATTTCGAGCCTTAGAGGTCGTTTCTTGTCCGGTTGCCCTGTCTTCGACCTGGGAACCCAATTTTGGTCCTCGGGTCCCATTTTTTTTTGTCTCGCATCCCACTTTTGGCCTGTGGCCTTTTCGGGGTCGATTCTCGTTTTGGGCATCAGAGCATGTTTCTTCTCCTAAAACCCAATATTTGTTTATTAAGTCTCGGAACACATTTTTGTTCTCGTGGACCCATCATGGGTCTTGGAACGCATTTGTGGTCCTTGGGTCCCATTTTGCATCCCGAAACTTGTGTTTTGGTGCTTGATCCCTATTTTGGGTGCCCACCTTGCACCAAGTGCGCACCCGGGGCAAACCGAGCGCCTTGGTGCACCGGGGCAAGATCGAGCGTGCACCCGAGGCGCCCCGAACATGCACCAAGGTGCACTCGGCCCACATGTGAGCGCAGGTCGTTGCGCCCGAGGTGGTGTGTGGGCACCGCGTTGCAGACGGGACACTGCACGCACACGACGCCCCCTCCAGGTGCACGCACGTAGGCCGGGCCGGGTGCACACCCGACGCCCTAGCAAGGTGCGCGCACCCGGGCAGGGCTCACACTTGGCGAACGGGGCGCACTTCGCGAGGGAGGGTGTGCACCTCGACGGGGGTGGGTGGCCGGGGTGGATTCGCACGTGGGTCGCGGTTTGCTAAGTACACACTGCGACAAGCTCATAACGGGTGCGATCATACCAGCGTTAGTGCACCGGATCCCATCAGAACTCCGCAGTTAAGCGCGCTTGGGCCGGAGTAGTACTGGGATGGGTGACCTCCCGGGAAGTCCCGGTGTTGCACCCTTTTTTAGTTTTTCGCCGGGCGTCGCAATGCTATTTGAATAAACCTTTTGCCCGTTTGCGTTCTCGTCGGGGCCGGGCCGGGCCGGGGTGCGCTGCCCGCACTACCGCGCGCGCGGGGGGCGACACCGAGCGCGCACCCGAGGCGCCCCGAGCACACAGGCCACGGTGCAACCCGGGCGTTGTGCGCGCACCCCGGTGCGCCCGAGGTGCTGCGCGCGCACCCAGGTGAAATCGGTGTGCACCTCGGCCAGTGCGCGCTCGGTCGAGTCGCGCACGTTGGCCAAGGTGCACGGTGATGTTTCTTACTCTAAGGTTCCGCACCAGACGCCCGGGACAGGTGAGCGAAGCTGGGCGGGGCCGGGTGCGCGGCCGGGGCAGGTGCACGCAGCTGGAGAGAGCTTTGGAGCACACTTCGGAGCGCACCAATGATGCGCTCCATTCAAAAGTTTCCTGAAAAGGCAAAAAAAGTTGAGATTATAGAATTTCCCACTTGAGAGATTGTAAAAAAAAAAAATTTAAAATGAAGGAAACGCGGGTGCCAAGGTGTGCGCAGCCCAGCCAAGGTGTGCGCACCAAGGCGCCCACCCTGGCGAAGGTGCACGCAAGGTGCGCACCCGAGGCAAACCGGACAATTAACCCAACTTTCGACTTCGCGCGCACCTTGGAGCGCACTTCGGAGCGCTCCTTGGTGCGCACCAATCTTGGGCACCTCGGAGTGCACCATGGCGCCCACCAAGGTGCGCACCCGGGGCAAACCGAGCTCCGACTTCGTGCGCACCTTGGAGCGCACGAAAGGTGCGCACCATGGCGCCCACCAAGGTGCGCAGCCCAGCCAAGGCGTGCGCATCAAGGTGCGCACCCTGGCGAAGGTGCGCACCCGGGGCAAACCGAGCTCCGACTTCGTGCGCACCTTGGAGCGCACAAAAGGTGCGCAACCCAGCCAAGGTGTGCGCACCCCGGTCAAACCGAGCTCCGAATCGTGCGCACCAGAGGTGCACGCCATCGTGCGCACCTTGGAGCACACTTCGGAGCCCTCCTTGGTGCGCGCCGATGTTGCGCACCTCGGAGCGCACCCGGGGAAAACAATGCAATTAACCCGACTTTCGACTTCGTGGGCACCTCGGAGCGCTCTCGGGTTCGCACCTCGGAGCACACCGAGGTGCGCACCTTTGATGCGCTGCCTTCACCAATTTCCAGAAAAGGCAAGAAAACATTGAGAAGGTGTGCGCACCGAGGTGCCCACCCTGGCGAAGGTGCACGCGAGGTGCGCACCCGGGGCAAACCGGGCTCCGACTTCGTGCACGCCGCACCTTGGAGCACACTTCGGAGCGCTCCTTGGTGCGCACCAGGGCGCGCAACCCAGCCGAGGTGCCCACCCCGGCGAAGGTGCACGCGAGGTGCGCACCCGGGGCAAACCGGGCTCCGACTTCGTGCACGCCATGGTGCCCACCGCGGCGAAGGTGCACGCGAGGTGCGCACCCGGGGCAAACCGGGCTCCGACTTCGTGCACGCCGCACCTTGGAGCACACTTCGGAGCGCTCCTTGGTGCGCACCATGGTGCCCACCAGGGCGCGCAACCCCGCCGAAGGTGCACGCGAGGTGCGCACCCGGGGCAAACCGGGCTCCGACTTCGTGCACGCCGCACCTTGGAGCACACTTCGGAGCGCTCCTTGGTGCGCACCATGGTGCCCACCAGGGCGCGCAACCCCGCCGAAGGTGCACGCGAGGTGCGCACCCGGGGCAAACCGGGCTCCGACTTCGTGCACGCCATGGTGCGCACCGCGGCGAAGGTGCGCACCCGGGGCAAACCGGGCTCCGACTTCGTGCACGCCGCACCTTGGAGCACACTTCGGAGCGCTCCTTGGTGCGCACCAGGGCGCGCAACCCAGCCGAGGTGCCCACCCCGGCGAAGGTGCACGCGAGGTGCGTACCCGGGGCAAACCGGGCTCCGACTTCGTGCACGCCGCACCTTGGAGCACACTTCGGAGCGCTCCTTGGTGCGCACCATGGTGCCCACCAGGCCGCGCAACCCAGCCAAGGTGTGCGCACCAAGGTGCACGCGAGGTGCGCACCCGGGGCAAACCGGGGTCCGACTTCGTGCACGCCGCACCTTGGAGCACACATCGGGGCGCTCCCGGGTTCGCACCGGCGTTGCGCACCGTGGTGGGCACCTCGGAGCACACCAAGGTGGGCAGCGAGGTGCGCACCTTTGATGCGATGCCTTCACTAATTTCCATAAAAGGCAAAAAAAAAACGAGATTTTAAAATTTCCGTTTTGAAAGATAGTGAGAAAAAGGGAATGCTGGTGCCATCTTGAGCCCGCCCTGGTGCGCAGCCCAGCCAAGGTGTGCGCACCAAGGTGCCCACCCTGGCGAAGGTGCGCGCCCGGGCAATTAACCCAACTTCCAACTTCGCGCGCGCCAGGGTGGGAGCGCACCCAACAACCGGGCCTGGGAAGAGCCAATGCGAGAAACCCCACCAAACGCTCTGACAAAAAAAGAGGGGGCGCTCCAGTAACCCCGCTTCGGAGCGCACCCTGGGCAAACCCAGCCAAGGTGCCCACCCCGGCCAAGGTGCAGGCGAGGTGCGCACCCGGGGCAAACCGGGCTCCGACAACGTGCACGCCGCACCTTGGAGCACACTTCGTAGCGCTCCCGGGTGCGCACCTCAGAGCACACCAAGGTGGGCAGCGAGGTGCGCACCTTTGATGCGCTGCCTTCACTAATTTCCAGAAAAGGCAAAAAAAAAAGGAGATTTTAAAATTTCCGTTTTGAAAGATAGTGAAAAAAACGGAACGCGCGTGCCATCTTGAGCCCGCCCTGGTGCGCAGCCCAGGTAAGGTGCCCACCCTGGCAAAGGTGCGCACCCGGGCAATTAACCCTACTTCCGACTTCGTGCGCGCCAGGGTGGCAACCGGGCCTCGGAAGAGCCAATGCGAGAAACCCCACCAAACGCTCCGACAAAAAAAGAGGCGGCGCTCCAATAACCCCGCTTCGGAGCGCAGCCGGGGCAAACCCAGCCAAGGTGCCCACCCCGACGAAGGTGCACGCGAGGTGCGCACCCGGGGCAAACCGGGCTCCGACAACGTGCACGCAGCACCTTGGAGCACACTTCGAAGCACTCCCGGGTGCCCACCGGCGTTGCGCACCGTGGTGGGCAGCGAGGTGCGCACCTTTGATGCGCTGCCTTCACTAATTTCCAGAAAAAG
>NW_026729501.1:40000-55000 GCF_030272615.1 Cryptomeria japonica | reverse complement strand
AGCGGGGTTATTGGAGCGCCGCCTCTTTTTTTGTCGGAGCGTTTGGTGGGGTTTCTCGCATTGGCTCTTCCGAGGCCCGGTTGCCACCCTGGCGCGCACGAAGTCGGAAGTAGGGTTAATTGCCCGGGTGCGCACCTTTGCCAGGGTGGGCACCTTACCTGGGCTGCGCACCAGGGCGGGCTCAAGATGGCACGCGCGTTCCGTTTTTTTCACTATCTTTCAAAACGGAAATTTTAAAATCTCCTTTTTTTTTTGCCTTTTCTGGAAATTAGTGAAGGCAGCGCATCAAAGGTGCGCACCTCGCTGCCCACCTTGGTGTGCTCTGAGGTGCGCACCCGGGAGCGCTACGAAGTGTGCTCCAAGGTGCGGCGTGCACGTTGTCGGAGCCCGGTTTGCCCCGGGTGCGCACCTCGCCTGCACCTTGGCCGGGGTGGGCACCTTGGCTGGGTTTGCCCAGGGTGCGCTCCGAAGCGGGGTTACTGGAGCGCCCCCTCTTTTTTTGTCAGAGCGTTTGGTGGGGTTTCTCGCATTGGCTCTTCCCAGGCCCGGTTGTTGGGTGCGCTCCCACCCTGGCGCGCGCGAAGTTGGAAGTTGGGTTAATTGCCCGGGCGCGCACCTTCGCCAGGGTGGGCACCTTGGTGCGCACACCTTGGCTGGGCTGCGCACCAGGGCGGGCTCAAGATGGCACCAGCATTCCCTTTTTCTCACTATCTTTCAAAACGGAAATTTTAAAATCTCGTTTTTTTTTTGCCTTTTATGGAAATTAGTGAAGGCATCGCATCAAAGGTGCGCACCTCGCTGCCCACCTTGGTGTGCTCCGAGGTGCCCACCACGGTGCGCAACGCCGGTGCGAACCCGGGAGCGCCCCGATGTGTGCTCCAAGGTGCGGCGTGCACGAAGTCGGACCCCGGTTTGCCCCGGGTGCGCACCTCGCGTGCACCTTGGTGCGCACACCTTGGCTGGGTTGCGCGGCCTGGTGGGCACCATGGTGCGCACCAAGGAGCGCTCCGAAGTGTGCTCCAAGGTGCGGCGTGCACGAAGTCGGAGCCCGGTTTGCCCCGGGTACGCACCTCGCGTGCACCTTCGCCGGGGTGGGCACCTCGGCTGGGTTGCGCGCCCTGGTGCGCACCAAGGAGCGCTCCGAAGTGTGCTCCAAGGTGCGGCGTGCACGAAGTCGGAGCCCGGTTTGCCCCGGGTGCGCACCTTCGCCGCGGTGCGCACCATGGCGTGCACGAAGTCGGAGCCCGGTTTGCCCCGGGTGCGCACCTCGCGTGCACCTTCGGCGGGGTTGCGCGCCCTGGTGGGCACCATGGTGCGCACCAAGGAGCGCTCCGAAGTGTGCTCCAAGGTGCGGCGTGCACGAAGTCGGAGCCCGGTTTGCCCCGGGTGCGCACCTCGCGTGCACCTTCGGCGGGGTTGCGCGCCCTGGTGGGCACCATGGTGCGCACCAAGGAGCGCTCCGAAGTGTGCTCCAAGGTGCGGCGTGCACGAAGTCGGAGCCCGGTTTGCCCCGGGTGCGCACCTCGCGTGCACCTTCGCCGCGGTGGGCACCATGGCGTGCACGAAGTCGGAGCCCGGTTTGCCCCGGGTGCGCACCTCGCGTGCACCTTCGCCGGGGTGGGCACCTCGGCTGGGTTGCGCGCCCTGGTGCGCACCAAGGAGCGCTCCGAAGTGTGCTCCAAGGTGCGGCGTGCACGAAGTCGGAGCCCGGTTTGCCCCGGGTGCGCACCTCGCGTGCACCTTCGCCAGGGTGGGCACCTCGGTGCGCACACCTTCTCAATGTTTTCTTGCCTTTTCTGGAAATTGGTGAAGGCAGCGCATCAAAGGTGCGCACCTCGGTGTGCTCCGAGGTGCGAACCCGAGAGCGCTCCGAGGTGCCCACGAAGTCGAAAGTCGGGTTAATTGCATTGTTTTCCCCGGGTGCGCTCCGAGGTGCGCAACATCGGCGCGCACCAAGGAGGGCTCCGAAGTGTGCTCCAAGGTGCGCACGATGGCGTGCACCTCTGGTGCGCACGATTCGGAGCTCGGTTTGACCGGGGTGCGCACACCTTGGCTGGGTTGCGCACCTTTTGTGCGCTCCAAGGTGCGCACGAAGTCGGAGCTCGGTTTGCCCCGGGTGCGCACCTTCGCCAGGGTGCGCACCTTGATGCGCACGCCTTGGCTGGGCTGCGCACCTTGGTGGGCGCCATGGTGCGCACCTTTCGTGCGCTCCAAGGTGCGCACGAAGTCGGAGCTCGGTTTGCCCCGGGTGCGCACCTTGGTGGGCGCCATGGTGCACTCCGAGGTGCCCAAGATTGGTGCGCACCAAGGAGCGCTCCGAAGTGCGCTCCAAGGTGCGCGCGAAGTCGAAAGTTGGGTTAATTGTCCGGTTTGCCTCGGGTGCGCACCTTGCGTGCACCTTCGCCAGGGTGGGCGCCTTGGTGCGCACACCTTGGCTGGGCTGCGCACACCTTGGCACCCGCGTTTCCTTCATTTTAAATTTTTTTTTTTTACAATCTCTCAAGTGGGAAATTCTATAATCTCAACTTTTTTTGCCTTTTCAGGAAACTTTTGAATGGAGCGCATCATTGGTGCGCTCCGAAGTGTGCTCCAAAGCTCTCTCCAGCTGCGTGCACCTGCCCCGGCCGCGCACCCGGCCCCGCCCAGCTTCGCTCACCTGTCCCGGGCGTCTGGTGCGGAACCTTAGAGTAAGAAACATCACCGTGCACCTTGGCCAACGTGCGCGACTCGACCGAGCGCGCACTGGCCGAGGTGCACACCGATTTCACCTGGGTGCGCGCGCAGCACCTCGGGCGCACCGGGGTGCGCGCACAACGCCCGGGTTGCACCGTGGCCTGTGTGCTCGGGGCGCCTCGGGTGCGCGCTCGGTGTCGCCCCCGCGCGCGCGGTAGTGCGGGCAGCGCACCCCGGCCCGGCCCGGCCCCGACGAGAACGCAAACGGGCAAAAGGTTTATTCAAATAGCATTGCGACGCCCGGCGAAAAACTAAAAAAGGGTGCAACACCGGGACTTCCCGGGAGGTCACCCATCCCAGTACTACTCCGGCCCAAGCGCGCTTAACTGCGGAGTTCTGATGGGATCCGGTGCACTAACGCTGGTATGATCGCACCCGTTATGAGCTTGTCGCAGTGTGTACTTAGCAAACCGCGACCCACGTGCGAATCCACCCCGGCCACCCACCCCCGTCGAGGTGCACACCCTCCCTCGCGAAGTGCGCCCCGTTCGCCAAGTGTGAGCCCTGCCCGGGTGCGCGCACCTTGCTAGGGCGTCGGGTGTGCACCCGGCCCGGCCTACGTGCGTGCACCTGGAGGGGGCGTCGTGTGCGTGCAGTGTCCCGTCTGCAACGCGGTGCCCACACACCACCTCGGGCGCAACGACCTGCGCTCACATGTGGGCCGAGTGCACCTTGGTGCATGTTCGGGGCGCCTCGGGTGCACGCTCGATCTTGCCCCGGTGCACCAAGGCGCTCGGTTTGCCCCGGGTGCGCACTTGGTGCAAGGTGGGCACCCAAAATAGGGATCAAGCACCAAAACACAAGTTTCGGGATGCAAAATGGGACCCAAGGACCACAAATGCGTTCCAAGACCCATGATGGGTCCACGAGAACAAAAATGTGTTCCGAGACTTAATAAACAAATATTGGGTTTTAGGAGAAGAAACATGCTCTGATGCCCAAAACGAGAATCGACCCCGAAAAGGCCACAGGCCAAAAGTGGGATGCGAGACAAAAAAAAATGGGACCCGAGGACCAAAATTGGGTTCCCAGGTCGAAGACAGGGCAACCGGACAAGAAACGACCTCTAAGGCTCGAAATGAG
Source organism: Cryptomeria japonica (assembly GCF_030272615.1). NCBI lineage: Eukaryota > Viridiplantae > Streptophyta > Pinopsida > Cupressales > Cupressaceae > Cryptomeria > Cryptomeria japonica. The sequence continues at coordinate 51,184 of NW_026729501.1, read as the reverse complement.
TCCCGACGACTAAAACTTGACAAGAAGCACCCATCAGGCACCCAACTCGACACCCATGGGATGCCGACCCACCCGGGCTTCCACCTAGCACACCTTGGCACCCACCCACCCTCGCACCCAACCTCGCACCCAACTTAGCACCTTTGAACCCACATTGGCACTCACCCTGACCCTGGCACCTTGGAACCCACATTGGCACTCACCTTGACCCTGGCACCCACCTTTGCACTCACCTTGGGACCCACCCTGGCTCCCACCTCGGCACCCACCCAGACACCCACCTTGGTTCCTTGGCACCCACCTTGGATCCTTGGCACCCACCCCGACACCCACCTTGGCACGCAACTTGGCTACTTGCCACCCACCTTGGCTCCTTGACGCCCACCCCGACAACCACCCCGTGACCTACCCTGGCTAGGGTTGGTGCACACCCACCCTGGTGCCCACCTTGGCACCCACCCTATGACCCACCTTGGCACGCACCTTAGTACCCACCCCGTTACCCACCCTAGGACCCACCCCGTGACCCACCTTGGCCAGGGTGGGTGCACCCACCCTGGTGCCCACCTTGGCACCCACCCATCCTAGCACCCAGCCTGTGACCGGGCTTGGAACCCAACCTTGCACCCGCACCCGTCTTGGCCAGTGTGGGTGCGCACCCATCCTGGCACCCACGTTGTGACACACCCTTTAACCCACGCACCCTAGCACCCACGTTGGCACCCACCTTGGAACCCAACCTAGCAACTTGGCACCCACCCCGTGACCCACCTTGGCATCCACCATAGCAGTCGCCGACTTGGCACCCACCTCGGCACCCACCTTGACACTTGTGGACCCACCTTGCCACTCACCCTAGCATCGACCCATCCTAGCACCCACCCTGGCACCTTTGCACCCTAGCACTCACCCATCCTAGCACCTAACCTGTGACCCACCTTGACACTCACCCTCGCACCCACCTTGGAACCCAACCTAGCACCCACCCACCCTGACACCAACCCTAGCACCTACCCACCCTTGCACCCACCCTGTGACCCATCTTGGCACCCACCCATCCTACCACTCAACCTATCACCCACCTTCTCACCCACCTTGGCATCCACCTTAGCACCCACCCACACTGGCACCTTGGCACCCACCTCGGGCAAGGTGGGTGCACACCCACCCTGGCACCCAATTTAGAACCCACCGAGCATGTTACCCACCTTGGCACCCACATTGCAGCCCACCCTAGTACCCACCCTATGACCCACATTGGCATCCACACCCTAGCACCCAGGCACCTCGACACCCGCCTTGACACCCACCCTAGCACTGAACCTGTGACCCACCTTGGAACTCACCCTAGAACCCACCCACCCTGTGAACCACCTTGGCATCCACCTTAGCACCCACCCACCTTGGCACCCACTCTAGCACTCACCCATCCTAACACCCAACTTGTTACCCACCTTGGCACCCGCCCTCGCGTCCACCTTGAAACCCACCCTAGCACCCACCCACGCAGGAGCCCACCTTGGCACCCAACCTAACACCCACGCATCCTGGCACCCAACTTGTGACCCACCTTGGAACCCACCCTAGTACCCACCTTTGAACCCACTATATCACCAACCCACCTTGGCACCCACCCTATGACCCTCTTTGGAATCCACCCTAGCACGCACCCACCCTGGCACCCACCATGGAGCGCACCCTAGCACCCACCCACCTCGGCACGCACCTCAACACCCACCTTGGTGTGCGCACTGCGCCAACCTCTCAAAGACCCTATGTGGTGCGCTCCAAAGTGTACACCTTTGGTGCGCTCCAAGGTGCGCACCTTTGGTGCACACCGAGGTGCACACCAAAGTGTGCACCGAGGTGAGCACCAAAGTGCACTCCAGGGTGCACACCAAGGCGTGCACCTTTGGTGCGGTCAATGCAAACGAATTCGGAAGTTGGGGTCGATGTCCTAATCGCTGCTGCAGACTACACGTATGAGAATCGGACAAATAGCTTTATATAGGGGAGGTGTTGCGTTTGATGGGTCGACTCCCCTGGTTGTGTGCACTGCACCAACTTCAAAGACCCTGTCTTGTTTAAGAAGTCAAAAGTTGGGGTGGATGTCCTAATCATTGCTGCAGTCTACGCATGTATGAGAATCAGACAAATAGCTTATATAGGGGAGGTGTTGCATTCGGTGGGTTGACTCCCCTGGTTGTGCGCACTGCGCCAACCTCAAAGACCCCGCATAGCAGAAGAAGTCGGAAGTCGGATTTTGGTGAGCACCAAGGCGTGCACCTTTGGTGCGGTCAACGCAGACGAATTCAGAAGTTGGGGTGGATGTCCTAATCGTTGTTGCAGGCTACACATGTATGAGAATCAGACAAATAGCTTATATAGGGGAGGTGTTGGGTTTGATGGGTCAACTCCCTTGGTTGTGCGCATTACGCCAACCTCAAAGACCTTGTTTTCGTTAAGAAGTCAAAAGTTGGGGTCAATGTCCTAATGGCTCCTGCAGGCTACACATGTATGAGAATCGGACAAATAGCTTATATAGGGGAGGTGTTGGGTTTGATGGGTCGACTCCCCTGGTTGTGCGCATTACGTCAACCTCAAAGACCTTGTTTTCGTTAAGAAGTCAAAAGTTGGGGTCGATGTCCTAATTGCTCCTGTAGACTACACATGTATGAGAATCAGACAAATAGCTTATATAGGGGAGGTGTTGGGTTTGATGGGTTGACTCCCCTAGTTGTTCGCATTACACCAACCTCAAAGACCTTGTTTTCGTTTAGAAGCCGAAAGTTGGGGTCGATGTCCTAATTGCTCCTGCAGGCTACGCATGTATGAGAATCAGACAAATAGCTTATATAGGGGAGGTGTTGGGTTTGATGGGTCGACTCCCCTGGTTGTGCGCATTGCGCCAACCTCAAAGACCCTGCATTGCGGATGAAGTCGAAAGTCAGAGTTTGGTGTGCTACAAGGTGTGGTCGAAGGTGCTCACCTAGGTGTGCACCTTTGGAGCACAGGAAAAGTGCCCTCCAAAAGTGCGCACCTTTGGAGTGCACAAAAGTGCCCTCCAAAAGTGCGCACCTTTGGAGCGCAGAAAAGTGCCCTCCAAAAAGTGCCCTCCAAAAGTGCGCACCTTTGGAGCGCAGAAAAGTGCCCTCCAAAAAGTGCCCTCCAAAAGTGCGCACCTTTGGAGCGCAGAAAAGTGCCCTCCAAAAAGTGCCCTCCAAAAGTGCGCACCTTTGGAGCGCAGAAAAGTGCCCTCCAAAAAGTGCCCTCCAAAAGTGCGCACCTTTGGAGCGCAGAAAAGTGCCCTCCAAAAAGTGCCCTCCAAAAGTGCGCACCTTTGGAGCGCAGAAAAGTGCCCTCCAAAAAGTGCCCTCCAAAAGTGCGCACCTTTGGAGCGCAGAAAAGTGCCCTCCAAAAAGTGCCCTCCAAAAGTGCGCACCTTTGGAGCGCAGAAAAGTGCCCTCCAAAAAGTGCCCTCCAAAAGTGCGCACCTTTGGAGCGCAGAAAAGTGCCCTCCAAAAAGTGCCCTCCAAAAGTGCGCACCTTTGGAGCGCAGAAAAGTGCCCTCCAAAAAGTGCCCTCCAAAAGTGCGCACCTTTGGAGCGCAGAAAAGTGCCCTCCAAAAAGTGCCCTCCAAAAGTGCGCACCTTTGGAGCGCAGAAAAGTGCCCTCCAAAAGTGCGCACCTTTGGAGCGCACAAAAGTGCCCTCCAAAAGTGCGCACTTTTGGTGCGCACCAAGGCGCTGGTTCGGTCGTTGCAGGCGAGTTCGGAAGTTGGGGTCGATGTCCTGAGCGGAGGTGCAAACTACACAGGTGTCGGAATCGGACAAATAGCTTATATAGGGGAGGTGTATGCTTCGATGGGTCGACTCCCCAGGTTGAGCGCACCGCGCCAACCTCAAAGACCCTACGGTATGGATGAAGTCGGAAGTTGGGTCCGATGACCGATTCGATTAGTAGGTATGCTCATGAGGTCGGAATTTGGGTCCGATGACCTGCCATGTGCAGGAAGGCGAATGTTGACACTGTGCGTTGCAAGGTGCACACCAAGGCGCTGGTGCGGTCTTTTTAGTCGAGTTCGGAAGTTGGGGTCGATGTCCTGATCGGAGGTGCAAGCTACACAGGTGTGGGAATCGGACAAATAGCTTATATAGGGGAGGTGTATGCTTCGTTGGGTCGACTCCCCGGGTTGAGCGCACCGCGCCAACCTCAAAGACCCTACGGTATGGATGAAGTCGGAAGTTGGGTCCGATGACCGATTCGATATGTAGGCATACTCGCGAGGTCGGAATTTGGGTCCGATGACCTGCCACGTGCAGGAAGGCGAATGTTGGCACTGTGCGTTGCAAGGTGCGCACCAAGGCGCTGGTTCGGTCGTTGGAGGCGAGTTCGGAAGTTGGGGTCGATGTCTTGATCGGAGGTGCAAACTACACAGGTGTGGGAATCGGACAAATAGCTTATATAGGGGAGGTGTATGCTTCGTTGGGTCGACTCCCCGGGTTGAGCGCACCGCGCCAACCTCAAAGACCCTACGGTATGGATGAAGTCGGAAGTTGGGTCCGATGACCGATTCGATATGTAGGCATACTCGCGAGGTCGGAATTTGGGTCCGATGACCTGCCATGTGCAGGAAGGCGAATGTTGGGACTGTGCGTCGCAAGGTGCGCACCAAGGCGCTGGTGCCGTCGTTGCAGTCGAGTTCGGAAGTTGGGGTCGATGTCCTGGTCAGAGGTGCAAACTACACAGGTGTGGGAATCGGACAAATAGCTTATATAGGGGAGGTGTATGCTTCGATGGGTCGACTCCCTGGGTTGAGCGCACCGCGCCAACCTCAAAGACCCTACAGTATGGATGAAGTCGGAAGTTGGGTCCGATGACCGATTCGATACGTAGGCATATTGGCGAGGTCTGAATTTGTGTCCGATGACCTGCCATGCGCAGGAAGGCGGAATTTGGGTCCGATGACCGAGTTGATGGCGTGCCATGCGCAGAAAGGCGGAATTTGGGTCCGATGACCGAGTTGATGTTGATGGCCCGCCATGCACAGGAAGGCGGAATTTGGGTCCGATGACCGATTTGAAGGCGTGCCATACGCAAAAAGGCGAAGTTTGGGTCCGATGACCGAGTTGATATTGATGGCCCGCCATGCGCAGGAAGGCGGAATTTGGGTCCGATGACCTGACATACGCATGGAGTCCGACTCGGGGGCCGATGTTCGATTCGATGACTTGCATTGTGGGTAAAGTCGGAAGTTGTGGTCTTTGACCCGATTCGATGACCAGACTTCGGCTGCTTGAGAATCGGACAAATAACTTATATAGGGGAGGTAGTGTTCTCGAGCATCCTCCCCCCGTGCCCGTTTATGTCGATTGATGCTGGTGCTCGACTGGTTGGAGCGCTCGGATGCAAAAATCTTGCACCAGGATTTATCGATTGTGATGGACACGGCAAGTCTCCTGATTGCTATGCAGGAGCTCATCGTGAATCTCTATGCGGCCTTGGTATGGACTCGACCTGCGGAATGGTTCGGCAATGGTAGTCGCTCCAACACGTCCTTGCAATGGCCACAGAGGTGATTCGACTAGAGCTCCAGTCTAGCTTTTGGGTTGCTTGGCGGACTGGTATAGCCGCGATCGAGTTCCGGCCATGAACGTTTTAGATAGCTCTTGGGCTTTCTGGGACGGAAGTCGGAAGTTTGGGCTGTTGTCCGATTTGATGACCATTCTTCGGATGTGTGAGAATCGGACAAATAACTTATATAGGGGACTGTGTTGTCTCACGCAGCCCCCTCCGTGCCCCTCTATCTCGACCGATGTTGGTGCTTGAAAGGGTTGGGATCGCTCGGATTTATAAACGTGCACCACCATTTGTCGAGTGTGAGGGACGCGGCAGGTCTCCTAAATGCTATGCGGGCGCTCTCTGAGAATCTCTATCCGGCCTCGACACAGACTAGTCTTGCTGAATGGTTTGGCACTGGTAGTCGATCCAACACGTCGTTGTTGTGGCCGCCTAGGCGATTCGATTCGAGCCCCCGTCTAGCTTTTGGGTTGCTTGGCGGATTTTGCCCTATCCGCAAGTGAGCTCGGTCCCTAAACGTTCGAGAAACCCGATTGCTATGCGCCGACTCTCTTTCTTGCGAGCCTCCATCTAGCTTTTGGGTCTCTACGGAACGGAAGTCGGAATCTGGGACCGTTGTTTGATTCGACGAGGCAGACTACGGTTGTGCGAGAATCGGACAAATAACTTATATAGGGGAGGTGTTGACTGGAGCATTCTCCCCCGTGCCCCTCTAACTCGACCAATGCTGGCGCTCGAACGGTGGTAGCGCTCGGATTTTCATTGAGCGCCAGCATTGGTCGATTTAGAGGGGCATGCGAGATTCCCGAATGCTATGCGAGGGCTCTAACGGAAATGTCTATTGGTTTCGGTATGGATGCAATTGCGAGTGGTTCGGCAAAGGTAGTCGTTCCGATGCGTCCATGTCGTGGCCAAATCGATAATTCGATTTGAGCCCTCGTATAGCATTTGGGTCTCTCGATGTGATTCCGCATTCCAGTCCCTTTGGGCACTGCTTGAGCCGCATCCCAGGGGGTTCCCTTCCCAATAATCTGCCTCGCAACCCGATTGCTATGCGGTGAGGCTCCTCGGCCGCCTCGGAACTATCTGTGTATCAGACGCATCGCGGGATAAGGGGTTGGCAACGGTAGTCGCCCCAAGCGCGTCCGATGCTTGGACCATTCCGAGGCGGCCCTGAAGCCTCTTCCGTCTAGCCGTTGGGTCCTTCTCGCCGCATCCCTCGCCTCGCACCCCGATTGCTATGCGGTGAGGCTCCTCGGCCGCCTCGGAACTATCTGTGTATCGGACGCGTCGCGGGATAAGGGGTTGTCACTGGTAGTCGCCCCAAGCGCGTCCGATGCTTGGACCATTCCGAGGCGGCCCTGAAGCCTCTTCCGTCTAGCCGTTGGGTCCTTCTCGCCGCATCCCTCGCCTCGCACCCCGATTGCTATGCGGTGAGGCTCCTCGGCCGCCTCGGAACTATCTGTGTATCGGACGCGTCGCGGGATAAGGGGTTGTCATTGGTAGTCGCCCCAAGCGCGTCCGATGCTTGGACCATTCCGAGGCGGCCCTGAAGCCTCTTCCGTCTAGCCGTTGGGTCCTTCTCGCCGCATCCCTCGCCTCGCACCCCGATTGCTATGCGGTGAGGCTCCTCGGCCGCCTCGGAACTATCTGTGTATCGGACGCGTCGCGGGATAAGGGGTTGTCACTGGTAGTCGCCCCAAGCGCGTCCGATGCTTGGACCATTCCGAGGCGGCCCTGAAGCCTCTTCCGTCTAGCCGTTGGGTCCTTCTCGCCGCATCCCTCGCCTCGCACCCCGATTGCTATGCGGTGAGGCTCCTCAGCCGCCTCGGAACTATCTGTGTATCGGACGCGTCGCGGGATAAGGGGTTGTCACTGGTAGTCGCCCCAAGCGCGTTCGATGCTTGGACCATTCCGAGGCGGCCCTGAAGCCTCTTCCGTCTAGCCGTTGGGTCCTTCTCGCCGCATCCCTCGCCTCGCACCCCGATTGCTATGCGGTGAGGCTCCTCGGCCGCCTTGGAACTATCTGTGTATCGGACGCGTCGCGGGATAAGGGGTTGTCACTGGTAGTCGCCCCAAGCGCGTCCGATGCTTGGACCATTCCGAGGCGGACCCGAAGCCTCTTCCGTCTAGCCGTTGGGTCCTTCTCGCCGCATCCTTCGCCTCGCACCCCGATTGCTATGCGGTGAGGCTCCTCGGCCGCCTCGGAACTATCTGTGTATCGGACGCGTCGCGGGATAAGGGGTTGTCACTAGTAGTCGCCCCAAGCGCGTCCGATGCTTGGACCATTCCGAGGCGGACCCGAAGCCTCTTCCGTCTAGCCGTTGGGTCCTTCTCGCCGCATCCCTCGCCTCGCACCCCGATTGCTATGCGGTGAGGCTCCTCGGCCGCCTTGGAACTATCTGTGTATCGGACGCGTCGCGGGATAAGGGGTTGTCACTGGTAGTCGCCCCAAGCGCGTCCGATGCTTGGACCATTCCGAGGCGGACCCGAAGCCTCTTCCGTCTAGCCGTTGGGTCCTTCTCGCCGCATCCCTCGCCTCGCACCCCGATTGCTATGCGGTGAGGCTCCTCGGCCGCCTTGGAACTATCTGTGTATCGGACGCGTCGCGGGATAAGGGGTTGTCACTGGTAGTCGCCCCAAGCGCGTCCGATGCTTGGACCATTCCGAGGCGGACCCGAAGCCTCTTCCGTCTAGCCGTTGGGTCCTTCTCGCCGCATCCCTCGCCTCGCACCCCGATTGCTATGCGGTGAGGCTCCTCGGCCGCCTTGGAACTATCTGTGTATCGGACGCGTCGCGGGATAAGGGGTTGTCACTGGTAGTCGCCCCAAGCGCGTCCGATGCTTGGACCATTCCGAGGCGGCCCCGAAGCCTCTTCCGTGTAGCCGTTGGGTCGTTCTCGCCGCATCCCTCGCCTCGCACCCCGATTGCTATGCGGTGAGGCTCCTCGGCCGCCTTGGAACTATCTGTGTATCGGACGCGTCGTGGGATAAGGGGTTGTCACTGGTAGTCGCCCCAAGCGCGTCCGATGCTTGGACCATTCCGAGGCGGCCCCGAAGCCTCTTCCGTGTAGCCGTTGGGTCCTTCTCGCCGCATCCCTCGCCTCGCACCCCGATTGCTATGCGGTGAGGCTCCTCGGCCGCCTTGGAACTATCTGTGTATCGGACGCGTCGCGGGATAAGGGGTTGTCACTGGTAGTCGCCCCAAGCGCGTCCGATGCTTGGACCATTCCGAGGCGGACCTGAAGCCTCTTCCCTCTAGCCGTTGGGGCTTTCTCGCCGCATCCCTCGCCTCGCACCCTGATTGCTATGCTGTGAGGCTCCTCGGCCGCCTTGGAACTATCTGTGTATCGGACGCATCGCGGGATAAGGGGTTGGCAGTGGTAGTCGCCCCAAGCGCATCCGATGCTTGGACCATTCCGAGGCGGCCCTGCAGCCTCTTCCGTCTAGCCGTTGGGGCCATCTCGCCGCATCCCCCACCTCGCACCACGATTGCTATGCGGTGAGGCTCCTTGGCCGCCTCGGAACTATCTGTGTATCGGACGCATCGCGGGATAAGGGGTTGTCACTGGTAGTCGCCCCAAGCGCGTCCGATGCTTGGACTATTCCGAGGCGGCCCTGCAGCCTCTTCCGTCTAGCCGTTGGGGCCATCTCGCTGCATCCCCCACCTCCTCGGCCGCCTCGGAACTATCTGTGTATCGGACGCATCGCGGGATAAGGGGTTGGCAGTGGTAGTCGCCCCAAGCGCGTCCGATGCTTGGACTATTCCGAGGCAGCCCTGCAGCCTCTTCCGTCTAGCCTTTGGGGCCATCTCGCCGCATCCCTCGCCTCGCACCCCGATTGCTATGCGGTGAGGCTCCTCGGCCGCCTGGGAACTATCTTCGTATCGGACGCATCGCGGGATAAGGGGTTGTCACTGGTAGTCGCCCCAAGCGCGTCCGATGCTTGGACTATTCCGAGGCGGCCCTGTGGCCTCTTCCGTCTAGCCGTTGGGGCCATCTCGCCGCATTCCCCACCTCGCACCCCGATTGCTATGCGGTGAGGCTCTTCGGCCGCCTTGGAACTATCTTCGTATCGGACGCATCGCGGGATAAGGGGTTGTCACTGGTAGTGGCCCCAAGCGCGTCCGATGCTTGGACTATTCCGAGGCGGCCCTGCAGCCTCTTCTGTCTAGCCGTTGGGGCCATCTCGCCGCATCCCCCACCTCGCACCCCGATTGCTATGCGGTGAGGCTCCTCGGCCGCCTTGGAACTATCTTCGTATCGGACGCATCGCGGGATAAGGGGTTGTCACTGGTAGTCGCCCCAAGCGCGTCCGATGCTTGGACTATTCCGACGCGGCCCTGTGGCCTCTTCCGTCTAGCCGTTGGGGCCATCTCGCCGCATCCCCCACCTCGCACCCCGATTGCTATGCGGTGAGGCTCCTCGGCCGCCTTGGAACCATCTTCGTATCGGACGCATCGCGGGATAGGGGGCTGTCACTGGTAGTCGCCCCAAGCGTGTCCGATGCTTGGACCATTCCTAGGCGGCCCTGAAGCCTCTTCCGTCTAGCCGTTGGGGCCTTCCCGCCCCATCCCTCGCCTCGCACCCCCGATTGCTATGCGGTGAGGCTCCTCGGCCGCCTTGGAACCATCTGTGTATCGGACGCATCGCGGGATAAGGGGTTGGCACTGGCAGTCGCCCCAAGCGCGTCCGATGCTTGGACCATTCCGAGGTGGCCCTGAAGCCTCTTCCGTCTAGCCGTTGGGGCCTTCCCGCCCCATCCCTCGCCTCGCACCCCGATTGATATGCGGTGAGGCTCCTCGGCCGCCTTGGAACTATCTGTGTATCGGACGCATCGCGGGATAAGGGGTTGGCACTGGTAGTCGTCCCAATCGCATCCGATGCTTGGACCATTCCGAGGCGGCCCTGCAGCCTCTTCCGTTTAGCCGTCGGGGCCTTCCCGCCGCATCCCTCGCCTCGCATCCCGATTCCTATGCGGTGAGTCTTCTCGGCCGCCGCGGAACTATACCTGTTATTGCTACTGCATCCTTCGGCTGGTAACCTCCTCTGCCGCCTTGGAACGTTCTCTTTGTCGGACGCGTCGCGGGATAAGGGGTTGGCACTGGTAGTCGCCCCAAGCGCGCCCGATGCATAGACCGCTCCGAGTCGACCTTGCTTTCAGCCTCTCACATGCATAGACCTCTCTGAGTCGACCCTGCAGCCTCTCACGTTTAGCCTTTGGAATCTCGCCTCACAACATGATTGCTATCCTTGATGCATCCCTTGCCTCGAGCCCTGATTGCTTTCTTGGCTGCATCCCTCCTCTCCTCACAGCCCGGTTGTCATCACTGCTTCATCCGTCGCTTCATGCATTCTGGCTGCTGGGCCCTTCCCACCGCACACCTCGATTGCTATCTCTTCTGCATCACACACCCCGATTGCTATCTCTGCTACATCCCTCGGCTCTCACTTCTGCATCCTTCGCCTCACACCTCGATTGCTATCAATGCTGCATCCGTAACCTCACACCCCGATTGCTATGCGGGGAGGCTCCTTGGCCGCCTTGGAAATTTCTGTGTGTCGGACGCACCGCGGGATAAGGGGTTGGCACTGGTAGTCGCCCC
>NW_026729501.1:15000-30000 GCF_030272615.1 Cryptomeria japonica | reverse complement strand
GCGAACCTGGGAGCGCTCCGATGTGTGCTCCAAGGTGCGGCGTGCACGAAGTCGGACCCCGGTTTGCCCCGGGTGCGCACCTCGCGTGCACCTTGGTGCGCACACCTTGGCTGGGTTGCGCGCCCTGGTGGGCACCATGGTGCGCACCAAGGAGCGCTCCGAAGTGTGCTCCAAGGTGCGGCGTGCACGAAGTCGGAGCCCGGTTTGCCCCGGGTGCGCACCTCGCGTGCACCTTCGCCGCGGTGGGCACCATGGCGTGCACGAAGTCGGAGCCCGGTTTGCCCCGGGTGCGCACCTCGCGTGCACCTTCGCCGGGGTGGGCACCTTGGTGTGCAGACCTTGGCTGGGTTGCGCGCCCTGGTGGGCACCATGGTGCGCACCAAGGAGCGCTCCGAAGTGTGCTCCAAGGTGCGGCCTGCACGAAGTCGGAGCCCGGTTTGCCCCGGGTGTGCACCTCGGGTGGGCACCTTGGTGCGCATGCCTTGCCTGGGCTGCGCACCAGGGCGGGCTCAAGATGGCACCCGCGTTCCTTTTTTTTCACTATCTTTCAAAACGGAAATTTTAAAATCTCATTTTTTTTTGCCTTTTTCTGGAAATTAGTGAAGGCAGCGCATCAAAGGTGCGCACCTCGCTGCCCACCACGGTGCGCAACGCCGGTGGGCACCCGGGAGTGCTTCGAAGTGTGCTCCAAGGTGCTGCGTGCACGTTGTCGGAGCCCGGTTTGCCCCGGGTGCGCACCTCGCGTGCACCTTCGTCGGGGTGGGCACCTTGGCTGGGTTTGCCCCGGCTGCGCTCCGAAGCGGGGTTATTGGAGCGCCGCCTCTTTTTTTGTCGGAGCGTTTGGTGGGGTTTCTCGCATTGGCTCTTCCGAGGCCCGGTTGCCACCCTGGCGCGCACGAAGTCGGAAGTAGGGTTAATTGCCCGGGTGCGCACCTTTGCCAGGGTGGGCACCTTACCTGGGCTGCGCACCAGGGCGGGCTCAAGATGGCACGCGCGTTCCGTTTTTTTCACTATCTTTCAAAACGGAAATTTTAAAATCTCCTTTTTTTTTTGCCTTTTCTGGAAATTAGTGAAGGCAGCGCATCAAAGGTGCGCACCTCGCTGCCCACCTTGGTGTGCTCTGAGGTGCGCACCCGGGAGCGCTACGAAGTGTGCTCCAAGGTGCGGCGTGCACGTTGTCGGAGCCCGGTTTGCCCCGGGTGCGCACCTCGCCTGCACCTTGGCCGGGGTGGGCACCTTGGCTGGGTTTGCCCAGGGTGCGCTCCGAAGCGGGGTTACTGGAGCGCCCCCTCTTTTTTTGTCAGAGCGTTTGGTGGGGTTTCTCGCATTGGCTCTTCCCAGGCCCGGTTGTTGGGTGCGCTCCCACCCTGGCGCGCGCGAAGTTGGAAGTTGGGTTAATTGCCCGGGCGCGCACCTTCGCCAGGGTGGGCACCTTGGTGCGCACACCTTGGCTGGGCTGCGCACCAGGGCGGGCTCAAGATGGCACCAGCATTCCCTTTTTCTCACTATCTTTCAAAACGGAAATTTTAAAATCTCGTTTTTTTTTTGCCTTTTATGGAAATTAGTGAAGGCATCGCATCAAAGGTGCGCACCTCGCTGCCCACCTTGGTGTGCTCCGAGGTGCCCACCACGGTGCGCAACGCCGGTGCGAACCCGGGAGCGCCCCGATGTGTGCTCCAAGGTGCGGCGTGCACGAAGTCGGACCCCGGTTTGCCCCGGGTGCGCACCTCGCGTGCACCTTGGTGCGCACACCTTGGCTGGGTTGCGCGGCCTGGTGGGCACCATGGTGCGCACCAAGGAGCGCTCCGAAGTGTGCTCCAAGGTGCGGCGTGCACGAAGTCGGAGCCCGGTTTGCCCCGGGTACGCACCTCGCGTGCACCTTCGCCGGGGTGGGCACCTCGGCTGGGTTGCGCGCCCTGGTGCGCACCAAGGAGCGCTCCGAAGTGTGCTCCAAGGTGCGGCGTGCACGAAGTCGGAGCCCGGTTTGCCCCGGGTGCGCACCTTCGCCGCGGTGCGCACCATGGCGTGCACGAAGTCGGAGCCCGGTTTGCCCCGGGTGCGCACCTCGCGTGCACCTTCGGCGGGGTTGCGCGCCCTGGTGGGCACCATGGTGCGCACCAAGGAGCGCTCCGAAGTGTGCTCCAAGGTGCGGCGTGCACGAAGTCGGAGCCCGGTTTGCCCCGGGTGCGCACCTCGCGTGCACCTTCGGCGGGGTTGCGCGCCCTGGTGGGCACCATGGTGCGCACCAAGGAGCGCTCCGAAGTGTGCTCCAAGGTGCGGCGTGCACGAAGTCGGAGCCCGGTTTGCCCCGGGTGCGCACCTCGCGTGCACCTTCGCCGCGGTGGGCACCATGGCGTGCACGAAGTCGGAGCCCGGTTTGCCCCGGGTGCGCACCTCGCGTGCACCTTCGCCGGGGTGGGCACCTCGGCTGGGTTGCGCGCCCTGGTGCGCACCAAGGAGCGCTCCGAAGTGTGCTCCAAGGTGCGGCGTGCACGAAGTCGGAGCCCGGTTTGCCCCGGGTGCGCACCTCGCGTGCACCTTCGCCAGGGTGGGCACCTCGGTGTGCTCCGAGGTGCGAACCCGAGAGCGCTCCGAGGTGCCCACGAAGTCGAAAGTCGGGTTAATTGCATTGTTTTCCCCGGGTGCGCTCCGAGGTGCGCAACATCGGCGCGCACCAAGGAGGGCTCCGAAGTGTGCTCCAAGGTGCGCACGATGGCGTGCACCTCTGGTGCGCACGATTCGGAGCTCGGTTTGACCGGGGTGCGCACACCTTGGCTGGGTTGCGCACCTTTTGTGCGCTCCAAGGTGCGCACGAAGTCGGAGCTCGGTTTGCCCCGGGTGCGCACCTTCGCCAGGGTGCGCACCTTGATGCGCACGCCTTGGCTGGGCTGCGCACCTTGGTGGGCGCCATGGTGCGCACCTTTCGTGCGCTCCAAGGTGCGCACGAAGTCGGAGCTCGGTTTGCCCCGGGTGCGCACCTTGGTGGGCGCCATGGTGCACTCCGAGGTGCCCAAGATTGGTGCGCACCAAGGAGCGCTCCGAAGTGCGCTCCAAGGTGCGCGCGAAGTCGAAAGTTGGGTTAATTGTCCGGTTTGCCTCGGGTGCGCACCTTGCGTGCACCTTCGCCAGGGTGGGCGCCTTGGTGCGCACACCTTGGCTGGGCTGCGCACACCTTGGCACCCGCGTTTCCTTCATTTTAAATTTTTTTTTTTTACAATCTCTCAAGTGGGAAATTCTATAATCTCAACTTTTTTTGCCTTTTCAGGAAACTTTTGAATGGAGCGCATCATTGGTGCGCTCCGAAGTGTGCTCCAAAGCTCTCTCCAGCTGCGTGCACCTGCCCCGGCCGCGCACCCGGCCCCGCCCAGCTTCGCTCACCTGTCCCGGGCGTCTGGTGCGGAACCTTAGAGTAAGAAACATCACCGTGCACCTTGGCCAACGTGCGCGACTCGACCGAGCGCGCACTGGCCGAGGTGCACACCGATTTCACCTGGGTGCGCGCGCAGCACCTCGGGCGCACCGGGGTGCGCGCACAACGCCCGGGTTGCACCGTGGCCTGTGTGCTCGGGGCGCCTCGGGTGCGCGCTCGGTGTCGCCCCCGCGCGCGCGGTAGTGCGGGCAGCGCACCCCGGCCCGGCCCGGCCCCGACGAGAACGCAAACGGGCAAAAGGTTTATTCAAATAGCATTGCGACGCCCGGCGAAAAACTAAAAAAGGGTGCAACACCGGGACTTCCCGGGAGGTCACCCATCCCAGTACTACTCCGGCCCAAGCGCGCTTAACTGCGGAGTTCTGATGGGATCCGGTGCACTAACGCTGGTATGATCGCACCCGTTATGAGCTTGTCGCAGTGTGTACTTAGCAAACCGCGACCCACGTGCGAATCCACCCCGGCCACCCACCCCCGTCGAGGTGCACACCCTCCCTCGCGAAGTGCGCCCCGTTCGCCAAGTGTGAGCCCTGCCCGGGTGCGCGCACCTTGCTAGGGCGTCGGGTGTGCACCCGGCCCGGCCTACGTGCGTGCACCTGGAGGGGGCGTCGTGTGCGTGCAGTGTCCCGTCTGCAACGCGGTGCCCACACACCACCTCGGGCGCAACGACCTGCGCTCACATGTGGGCCGAGTGCACCTTGGTGCATGTTCGGGGCGCCTCGGGTGCACGCTCGATCTTGCCCCGGTGCACCAAGGCGCTCGGTTTGCCCCGGGTGCGCACTTGGTGCAAGGTGGGCACCCAAAATAGGGATCAAGCACCAAAACACAAGTTTCGGGATGCAAAATGGGACCCAAGGACCACAAATGCGTTCCAAGACCCATGATGGGTCCACGAGAACAAAAATGTGTTCCGAGACTTAATAAACAAATATTGGGTTTTAGGAGAAGAAACATGCTCTGATGCCCAAAACGAGAATCGACCCCGAAAAGGCCACAGGCCAAAAGTGGGATGCGAGACAAAAAAAAATGGGACCCGAGGACCAAAATTGGGTTCCCAGGTCGAAGACAGGGCAACCGGACAAGAAACGACCTCTAAGGCTCGAAATGAGTCCCGACGACTAAAACTTGACAAGAAGCACCCATCAGGCACCCAACTCGACACCCATGGGATGCCGACCCACCCGGGCTTCCACCTAGCACACCTTGGCACCCACCCACCCTCGCACCCAACCTCGCACCCAACTTAGCACCTTTGAACCCACATTGGCACTCACCCTGACCCTGGCACCTTGGAACCCACATTGGCACTCACCTTGACCCTGGCACCCACCTTTGCACTCACCTTGGGACCCACCCTGGCTCCCACCTCGGCACCCACCCAGACACCCACCTTGGTTCCTTGGCACCCACCTTGGATCCTTGGCACCCACCCCGACACCCACCTTGGCACGCAACTTGGCTACTTGCCACCCACCTTGGCTCCTTGACGCCCACCCCGACAACCACCCCGTGACCTACCCTGGCTAGGGTTGGTGCACACCCACCCTGGTGCCCACCTTGGCACCCACCCTATGACCCACCTTGGCACGCACCTTAGTACCCACCCCGTTACCCACCCTAGGACCCACCCCGTGACCCACCTTGGCCAGGGTGGGTGCACCCACCCTGGTGCCCACCTTGGCACCCACCCATCCTAGCACCCAGCCTGTGACCGGGCTTGGAACCCAACCTTGCACCCGCACCCGTCTTGGCCAGTGTGGGTGCGCACCCATCCTGGCACCCACGTTGTGACACACCCTTTAACCCACGCACCCTAGCACCCACGTTGGCACCCACCTTGGAACCCAACCTAGCAACTTGGCACCCACCCCGTGACCCACCTTGGCATCCACCATAGCAGTCGCCGACTTGGCACCCACCTCGGCACCCACCTTGACACTTGTGGACCCACCTTGCCACTCACCCTAGCATCGACCCATCCTAGCACCCACCCTGGCACCTTTGCACCCTAGCACTCACCCATCCTAGCACCTAACCTGTGACCCACCTTGACACTCACCCTCGCACCCACCTTGGAACCCAACCTAGCACCCACCCACCCTGACACCAACCCTAGCACCTACCCACCCTTGCACCCACCCTGTGACCCATCTTGGCACCCACCCATCCTACCACTCAACCTATCACCCACCTTCTCACCCACCTTGGCATCCACCTTAGCACCCACCCACACTGGCACCTTGGCACCCACCTCGGGCAAGGTGGGTGCACACCCACCCTGGCACCCAATTTAGAACCCACCGAGCATGTTACCCACCTTGGCACCCACATTGCAGCCCACCCTAGTACCCACCCTATGACCCACATTGGCATCCACACCCTAGCACCCAGGCACCTCGACACCCGCCTTGACACCCACCCTAGCACTGAACCTGTGACCCACCTTGGAACTCACCCTAGAACCCACCCACCCTGTGAACCACCTTGGCATCCACCTTAGCACCCACCCACCTTGGCACCCACTCTAGCACTCACCCATCCTAACACCCAACTTGTTACCCACCTTGGCACCCGCCCTCGCGTCCACCTTGAAACCCACCCTAGCACCCACCCACGCAGGAGCCCACCTTGGCACCCAACCTAACACCCACGCATCCTGGCACCCAACTTGTGACCCACCTTGGAACCCACCCTAGTACCCACCTTTGAACCCACTATATCACCAACCCACCTTGGCACCCACCCTATGACCCTCTTTGGAATCCACCCTAGCACGCACCCACCCTGGCACCCACCATGGAGCGCACCCTAGCACCCACCCACCTCGGCACGCACCTCAACACCCACCTTGGTGTGCGCACTGCGCCAACCTCTCAAAGACCCTATGTGGTGCGCTCCAAAGTGTACACCTTTGGTGCGCTCCAAGGTGCGCACCTTTGGTGCACACCGAGGTGCACACCAAAGTGTGCACCGAGGTGAGCACCAAAGTGCACTCCAGGGTGCACACCAAGGCGTGCACCTTTGGTGCGGTCAATGCAAACGAATTCGGAAGTTGGGGTCGATGTCCTAATCGCTGCTGCAGACTACACGTATGAGAATCGGACAAATAGCTTTATATAGGGGAGGTGTTGCGTTTGATGGGTCGACTCCCCTGGTTGTGTGCACTGCACCAACTTCAAAGACCCTGTCTTGTTTAAGAAGTCAAAAGTTGGGGTGGATGTCCTAATCATTGCTGCAGTCTACGCATGTATGAGAATCAGACAAATAGCTTATATAGGGGAGGTGTTGCATTCGGTGGGTTGACTCCCCTGGTTGTGCGCACTGCGCCAACCTCAAAGACCCCGCATAGCAGAAGAAGTCGGAAGTCGGATTTTGGTGAGCACCAAGGCGTGCACCTTTGGTGCGGTCAACGCAGACGAATTCAGAAGTTGGGGTGGATGTCCTAATCGTTGTTGCAGGCTACACATGTATGAGAATCAGACAAATAGCTTATATAGGGGAGGTGTTGGGTTTGATGGGTCAACTCCCTTGGTTGTGCGCATTACGCCAACCTCAAAGACCTTGTTTTCGTTAAGAAGTCAAAAGTTGGGGTCAATGTCCTAATGGCTCCTGCAGGCTACACATGTATGAGAATCGGACAAATAGCTTATATAGGGGAGGTGTTGGGTTTGATGGGTCGACTCCCCTGGTTGTGCGCATTACGTCAACCTCAAAGACCTTGTTTTCGTTAAGAAGTCAAAAGTTGGGGTCGATGTCCTAATTGCTCCTGTAGACTACACATGTATGAGAATCAGACAAATAGCTTATATAGGGGAGGTGTTGGGTTTGATGGGTTGACTCCCCTAGTTGTTCGCATTACACCAACCTCAAAGACCTTGTTTTCGTTTAGAAGCCGAAAGTTGGGGTCGATGTCCTAATTGCTCCTGCAGGCTACGCATGTATGAGAATCAGACAAATAGCTTATATAGGGGAGGTGTTGGGTTTGATGGGTCGACTCCCCTGGTTGTGCGCATTGCGCCAACCTCAAAGACCCTGCATTGCGGATGAAGTCGAAAGTCAGAGTTTGGTGTGCTACAAGGTGTGGTCGAAGGTGCTCACCTAGGTGTGCACCTTTGGAGCACAGGAAAAGTGCCCTCCAAAAGTGCGCACCTTTGGAGTGCACAAAAGTGCCCTCCAAAAGTGCGCACCTTTGGAGCGCAGAAAAGTGCCCTCCAAAAAGTGCCCTCCAAAAGTGCGCACCTTTGGAGCGCAGAAAAGTGCCCTCCAAAAAGTGCCCTCCAAAAGTGCGCACCTTTGGAGCGCAGAAAAGTGCCCTCCAAAAAGTGCCCTCCAAAAGTGCGCACCTTTGGAGCGCAGAAAAGTGCCCTCCAAAAAGTGCCCTCCAAAAGTGCGCACCTTTGGAGCGCAGAAAAGTGCCCTCCAAAAAGTGCCCTCCAAAAGTGCGCACCTTTGGAGCGCAGAAAAGTGCCCTCCAAAAAGTGCCCTCCAAAAGTGCGCACCTTTGGAGCGCAGAAAAGTGCCCTCCAAAAAGTGCCCTCCAAAAGTGCGCACCTTTGGAGCGCAGAAAAGTGCCCTCCAAAAAGTGCCCTCCAAAAGTGCGCACCTTTGGAGCGCAGAAAAGTGCCCTCCAAAAAGTGCCCTCCAAAAGTGCGCACCTTTGGAGCGCAGAAAAGTGCCCTCCAAAAAGTGCCCTCCAAAAGTGCGCACCTTTGGAGCGCAGAAAAGTGCCCTCCAAAAAGTGCCCTCCAAAAGTGCGCACCTTTGGAGCGCAGAAAAGTGCCCTCCAAAAGTGCGCACCTTTGGAGCGCACAAAAGTGCCCTCCAAAAGTGCGCACTTTTGGTGCGCACCAAGGCGCTGGTTCGGTCGTTGCAGGCGAGTTCGGAAGTTGGGGTCGATGTCCTGAGCGGAGGTGCAAACTACACAGGTGTCGGAATCGGACAAATAGCTTATATAGGGGAGGTGTATGCTTCGATGGGTCGACTCCCCAGGTTGAGCGCACCGCGCCAACCTCAAAGACCCTACGGTATGGATGAAGTCGGAAGTTGGGTCCGATGACCGATTCGATTAGTAGGTATGCTCATGAGGTCGGAATTTGGGTCCGATGACCTGCCATGTGCAGGAAGGCGAATGTTGACACTGTGCGTTGCAAGGTGCACACCAAGGCGCTGGTGCGGTCTTTTTAGTCGAGTTCGGAAGTTGGGGTCGATGTCCTGATCGGAGGTGCAAGCTACACAGGTGTGGGAATCGGACAAATAGCTTATATAGGGGAGGTGTATGCTTCGTTGGGTCGACTCCCCGGGTTGAGCGCACCGCGCCAACCTCAAAGACCCTACGGTATGGATGAAGTCGGAAGTTGGGTCCGATGACCGATTCGATATGTAGGCATACTCGCGAGGTCGGAATTTGGGTCCGATGACCTGCCACGTGCAGGAAGGCGAATGTTGGCACTGTGCGTTGCAAGGTGCGCACCAAGGCGCTGGTTCGGTCGTTGGAGGCGAGTTCGGAAGTTGGGGTCGATGTCTTGATCGGAGGTGCAAACTACACAGGTGTGGGAATCGGACAAATAGCTTATATAGGGGAGGTGTATGCTTCGTTGGGTCGACTCCCCGGGTTGAGCGCACCGCGCCAACCTCAAAGACCCTACGGTATGGATGAAGTCGGAAGTTGGGTCCGATGACCGATTCGATATGTAGGCATACTCGCGAGGTCGGAATTTGGGTCCGATGACCTGCCATGTGCAGGAAGGCGAATGTTGGGACTGTGCGTCGCAAGGTGCGCACCAAGGCGCTGGTGCCGTCGTTGCAGTCGAGTTCGGAAGTTGGGGTCGATGTCCTGGTCAGAGGTGCAAACTACACAGGTGTGGGAATCGGACAAATAGCTTATATAGGGGAGGTGTATGCTTCGATGGGTCGACTCCCTGGGTTGAGCGCACCGCGCCAACCTCAAAGACCCTACAGTATGGATGAAGTCGGAAGTTGGGTCCGATGACCGATTCGATACGTAGGCATATTGGCGAGGTCTGAATTTGTGTCCGATGACCTGCCATGCGCAGGAAGGCGGAATTTGGGTCCGATGACCGAGTTGATGGCGTGCCATGCGCAGAAAGGCGGAATTTGGGTCCGATGACCGAGTTGATGTTGATGGCCCGCCATGCACAGGAAGGCGGAATTTGGGTCCGATGACCGATTTGAAGGCGTGCCATACGCAAAAAGGCGGAGTTTGGGTCCGATGACCGAGTTGATATTGATGGCCCGCCATGCGCAGGAAGGCGGAATTTGGGTCCGATGACCTGACATACGCATGGAGTCCGACTCGGGGGCCGATGTTCGATTCGATGACTTGCATTGTGGGTAAAGTCGGAAGTTGTGGTCTTTGACCCGATTCGATGACCAGACTTCGGCTGCTTGAGAATCGGACAAATAACTTATATAGGGGAGGTAGTGTTCTCGAGCATCCTCCCCCCGTGCCCGTTTATGTCGATTGATGCTGGTGCTCGACTGGTTGGAGCGCTCGGATGCAAAAATCTTGCACCAGGATTTATCGATTGTGATGGACACGGCAAGTCTCCTGATTGCTATGCAGGAGCTCATCGTGAATCTCTATGCGGCCTTGGTATGGACTCGACCTGCGGAATGGTTCGGCAATGGTAGTCGCTCCAACACGTCCTTGCAATGGCCACAGAGGTGATTCGACTAGAGCTCCAGTCTAGCTTTTGGGTTGCTTGGCGGACTGGTATAGCCGCGATCGAGTTCCGGCCATGAACGTTTTAGATAGCTCTTGGGCTTTCTGGGACGGAAGTCGGAAGTTTGGGCTGTTGTCCGATTTGATGACCATTCTTCGGATGTGTGAGAATCGGACAAATAACTTATATAGGGGACTGTGTTGTCTCACGCAGCCCCCTCCGTGCCCCTCTATCTCGACCGATGTTGGTGCTTGAAAGGGTTGGGATCGCTCGGATTTATAAACGTGCACCACCATTTGTCGAGTGTGAGGGACGCGGCAGGTCTCCTAAATGCTATGCGGGCGCTCTCTGAGAATCTCTATCCGGCCTCGACACAGACTAGTCTTGCTGAATGGTTTGGCACTGGTAGTCGATCCAACACGTCGTTGTTGTGGCCGCCTAGGCGATTCGATTCGAGCCCCCGTCTAGCTTTTGGGTTGCTTGGCGGATTTTGCCCTATCCGCAAGTGAGCTCGGTCCCTAAACGTTCGAGAAACCCGATTGCTATGCGCCGACTCTCTTTCTTGCGAGCCTCCATCTAGCTTTTGGGTCTCTACGGAACGGAAGTCGGAATCTGGGACCGTTGTTTGATTCGACGAGGCAGACTACGGTTGTGCGAGAATCGGACAAATAACTTATATAGGGGAGGTGTTGACTGGAGCATTCTCCCCCGTGCCCCTCTAACTCGACCAATGCTGGCGCTCGAACGGTGGTAGCGCTCGGATTTTCATTGAGCGCCAGCATTGGTCGATTTAGAGGGGCATGCGAGATTCCCGAATGCTATGCGAGGGCTCTAACGGAAATGTCTATTGGTTTCGGTATGGATGCAATTGCGAGTGGTTCGGCAAAGGTAGTCGTTCCGATGCGTCCATGTCGTGGCCAAATCGATAATTCGATTTGAGCCCTCGTATAGCATTTGGGTCTCTCGATGTGATTCCGCATTCCAGTCCCTTTGGGCACTGCTTGAGCCGCATCCCAGGGGGTTCCCTTCCCAATAATCTGCCTCGCAACCCGATTGCTATGCGGTGAGGCTCCTCGGCCGCCTCGGAACTATCTGTGTATCAGACGCATCGCGGGATAAGGGGTTGGCAACGGTAGTCGCCCCAAGCGCGTCCGATGCTTGGACCATTCCGAGGCGGCCCTGAAGCCTCTTCCGTCTAGCCGTTGGGTCCTTCTCGCCGCATCCCTCGCCTCGCACCCCGATTGCTATGCGGTGAGGCTCCTCGGCCGCCTCGGAACTATCTGTGTATCGGACGCGTCGCGGGATAAGGGGTTGTCACTGGTAGTCGCCCCAAGCGCGTCCGATGCTTGGACCATTCCGAGGCGGCCCTGAAGCCTCTTCCGTCTAGCCGTTGGGTCCTTCTCGCCGCATCCCTCGCCTCGCACCCCGATTGCTATGCGGTGAGGCTCCTCGGCCGCCTCGGAACTATCTGTGTATCGGACGCGTCGCGGGATAAGGGGTTGTCATTGGTAGTCGCCCCAAGCGCGTCCGATGCTTGGACCATTCCGAGGCGGCCCTGAAGCCTCTTCCGTCTAGCCGTTGGGTCCTTCTCGCCGCATCCCTCGCCTCGCACCCCGATTGCTATGCGGTGAGGCTCCTCGGCCGCCTCGGAACTATCTGTGTATCGGACGCGTCGCGGGATAAGGGGTTGTCACTGGTAGTCGCCCCAAGCGCGTCCGATGCTTGGACCATTCCGAGGCGGCCCTGAAGCCTCTTCCGTCTAGCCGTTGGGTCCTTCTCGCCGCATCCCTCGCCTCGCACCCCGATTGCTATGCGGTGAGGCTCCTCAGCCGCCTCGGAACTATCTGTGTATCGGACGCGTCGCGGGATAAGGGGTTGTCACTGGTAGTCGCCCCAAGCGCGTTCGATGCTTGGACCATTCCGAGGCGGCCCTGAAGCCTCTTCCGTCTAGCCGTTGGGTCCTTCTCGCCGCATCCCTCGCCTCGCACCCCGATTGCTATGCGGTGAGGCTCCTCGGCCGCCTTGGAACTATCTGTGTATCGGACGCGTCGCGGGATAAGGGGTTGTCACTGGTAGTCGCCCCAAGCGCGTCCGATGCTTGGACCATTCCGAGGCGGACCCGAAGCCTCTTCCGTCTAGCCGTTGGGTCCTTCTCGCCGCATCCTTCGCCTCGCACCCCGATTGCTATGCGGTGAGGCTCCTCGGCCGCCTCGGAACTATCTGTGTATCGGACGCGTCGCGGGATAAGGGGTTGTCACTAGTAGTCGCCCCAAGCGCGTCCGATGCTTGGACCATTCCGAGGCGGACCCGAAGCCTCTTCCGTCTAGCCGTTGGGTCCTTCTCGCCGCATCCCTCGCCTCGCACCCCGATTGCTATGCGGTGAGGCTCCTCGGCCGCCTTGGAACTATCTGTGTATCGGACGCGTCGCGGGATAAGGGGTTGTCACTGGTAGTCGCCCCAAGCGCGTCCGATGCTTGGACCATTCCGAGGCGGACCCGAAGCCTCTTCCGTCTAGCCGTTGGGTCCTTCTCGCCGCATCCCTCGCCTCGCACCCCGATTGCTATGCGGTGAGGCTCCTCGGCCGCCTTGGAACTATCTGTGTATCGGACGCGTCGCGGGATAAGGGGTTGTCACTGGTAGTCGCCCCAAGCGCGTCCGATGCTTGGACCATTCCGAGGCGGACCCGAAGCCTCTTCCGTCTAGCCGTTGGGTCCTTCTCGCCGCATCCCTCGCCTCGCACCCCGATTGCTATGCGGTGAGGCTCCTCGGCCGCCTTGGAACTATCTGTGTATCGGACGCGTCGCGGGATAAGGGGTTGTCACTGGTAGTCGCCCCAAGCGCGTCCGATGCTTGGACCATTCCGAGGCGGCCCCGAAGCCTCTTCCGTGTAGCCGTTGGGTCGTTCTCGCCGCATCCCTCGCCTCGCACCCCGATTGCTATGCGGTGAGGCTCCTCGGCCGCCTTGGAACTATCTGTGTATCGGACGCGTCGTGGGATAAGGGGTTGTCACTGGTAGTCGCCCCAAGCGCGTCCGATGCTTGGACCATTCCGAGGCGGCCCCGAAGCCTCTTCCGTGTAGCCGTTGGGTCCTTCTCGCCGCATCCCTCGCCTCGCACCCCGATTGCTATGCGGTGAGGCTCCTCGGCCGCCTTGGAACTATCTGTGTATCGGACGCGTCGCGGGATAAGGGGTTGTCACTGGTAGTCGCCCCAAGCGCGTCCGATGCTTGGACCATTCCGAGGCGGACCTGAAGCCTCTTCCCTCTAGCCGTTGGGGCTTTCTCGCCGCATCCCTCGCCTCGCACCCTGATTGCTATGCTGTGAGGCTCCTCGGCCGCCTTGGAACTATCTGTGTATCGGACGCATCGCGGGATAAGGGGTTGGCAGTGGTAGTCGCCCCAAGCGCATCCGATGCTTGGACCATTCCGAGGCGGCCCTGCAGCCTCTTCCGTCTAGCCGTTGGGGCCATCTCGCCGCATCCCCCACCTCGCACCACGATTGCTATGCGGTGAGGCTCCTTGGCCGCCTCGGAACTATCTGTGTATCGGACGCATCGCGGGATAAGGGGTTGTCACTGGTAGTCGCCCCAAGCGCGTCCGATGCTTGGACTATTCCGAGGCGGCCCTGCAGCCTCTTCCGTCTAGCCGTTGGGGCCATCTCGCTGCATCCCCCACCTCCTCGGCCGCCTCGGAACTATCTGTGTATCGGACGCATCGCGGGATAAGGGGTTGGCAGTGGTAGTCGCCCCAAGCGCGTCCGATGCTTGGACTATTCCGAGGCAGCCCTGCAGCCTCTTCCGTCTAGCCTTTGGGGCCATCTCGCCGCATCCCTCGCCTCGCACCCCGATTGCTATGCGGTGAGGCTCCTCGGCCGCCTGGGAACTATCTTCGTATCGGACGCATCGCGGGATAAGGGGTTGTCACTGGTAGTCGCCCCAAGCGCGTCCGATGCTTGGACTATTCCGAGGCGGCCCTGTGGCCTCTTCCGTCTAGCCGTTGGGGCCATCTCGCCGCATTCCCCACCTCGCACCCCGATTGCTATGCGGTGAGGCTCTTCGGCCGCCTTGGAACTATCTTCGTATCGGACGCATCGCGGGATAAGGGGTTGTCACTGGTAGTGGCCCCAAGCGCGTCCGATGCTTGGACTATTCCGAGGCGGCCCTGCAGCCTCTTCTGTCTAGCCGTTGGGGCCATCTCGCCGCATCCCCCACCTCGCACCCCGATTGCTATGCGGTGAGGCTCCTCGGCCGCCTTGGAACTATCTTCGTATCGGACGCATCGCGGGATAAGGGGTTGTCACTGGTAGTCGCCCCAAGCGCGTCCGATGCTTGGACTATTCCGACGCGGCCCTGTGGCCTCTTCCGTCTAGCCGTTGGGGCCATCTCGCCGCATCCCCCACCTCGCACCCCGATTGCTATGCGGTGAGGCTCCTCGGCCGCCTTGGAACCATCTTCGTATCGGACGCATCGCGGGATAGGGGGCTGTCACTGGTAGTCGCCCCAAGCGTGTCCGATGCTTGGACCATTCCTAGGCGGCCCTGAAGCCTCTTCCGTCTAGCCGTTGGGGCCTTCCCGCCCCATCCCTCGCCTCGCACCCCCGATTGCTATGCGGTGAGGCTCCTCGGCCGCCTTGGAACCATCTGTGTATCGGACGCATCGCGGGATAAGGGGTTGGCACTGGCAGTCGCCCCAAGCGCGTCCGATGCTTGGACCATTCCGAGGTGGCCCTGAAGCCTCTTCCGTCTAGCCGTTGGGGCCTTCCCGCCCCATCCCTCGCCTCGCACCCCGATTGATATGCGGTGAGGCTCCTCGGCCGCCTTGGAACTATCTGTGTATCGGACGCATCGCGGGATAAGGGGTTGGCACTGGTAGTCGTCCCAATCGCATCCGA
>NW_026729501.1:0-5000 GCF_030272615.1 Cryptomeria japonica | reverse complement strand
CATTACCCTCGAGCCACCTTTCCGTCCGAGAGTTTAGTGAGGCTTTTTACCGTTGCAGCTCCCCATGTCCGAACTGGGGATTTCTGGGTAGGGGCTTCGGGTGCGCATTACATTTTTGCCCAAGCGTCCAGTGGGGTTTCTGGTGCGCTCCGAAGTGGGGTTATTGGAGCGCATCAAAGGTGCGCAATGCTGGTGCGAACCCGGGAGCGCTCCGATGTGTGCTCCAAGGTGCGGCGTGCACGAAGTCCGAGCCCGGTTTGCCCCGGGTGCGCACCTCGCGTGCACCTTCGCCGGGGTGAGCACCTTGGTGTGCAGACCTTGGTTGGGTTGCGCGCCCTGGTGCGCACCAAGGAGCGCTCTGAAGTGTGCTCCAAGGTGCGGCGTGCACGAAGTCGGAGCCCGGTTTGCCCCGGGTGTGCACCTCGGGTGCGCACCTCGCGTGCACCTTCGCTGCGGTGGGCACCTTGGCTGGGTTGCGCGCCTTGGTGGGCACCATGCAGTGCACGAAGTCGGAGCCCGGATTGCCCCGGGCGCGCACCTCCGCCAGGGTGGGCACCTTGGTGCGCACAACTTGCCTGGGCTGCGCACCAGGAAGGGCTCAAGATGGCACCCGCGTTCCGTTTTTTTCACTATCTTTCAGAACGGAAATTTTAAAATCTCGTTTTTTTTTGCCTTTTCTGGAAATTAGTGAAGGCAGCGCATCAAAGGTGCGCAACGCTGGTGCGAACCTGGGAGCGCTCCGATGTGTGCTCCAAGGTGCGGCGTGCACGAAGTCGGACCCCGGTTTGCCCCGGGTGCGCACCTCGCGTGCACCTTGGTGCGCACACCTTGGCTGGGTTGCGCGCCCTGGTGGGCACCATGGTGCGCACCAAGGAGCGCTCCGAAGTGTGCTCCAAGGTGCGGCGTGCACGAAGTCGGAGCCCGGTTTGCCCCGGGTGCGCACCTCGCGTGCACCTTCGCCGCGGTGGGCACCATGGCGTGCACGAAGTCGGAGCCCGGTTTGCCCCGGGTGCGCACCTCGCGTGCACCTTCGCCGGGGTGGGCACCTTGGTGTGCAGACCTTGGCTGGGTTGCGCGCCCTGGTGGGCACCATGGTGCGCACCAAGGAGCGCTCCGAAGTGTGCTCCAAGGTGCGGCCTGCACGAAGTCGGAGCCCGGTTTGCCCCGGGTGTGCACCTCGGGTGGGCACCTTGGTGCGCATGCCTTGCCTGGGCTGCGCACCAGGGCGGGCTCAAGATGGCACCCGCGTTCCTTTTTTTTCACTATCTTTCAAAACGGAAATTTTAAAATCTCATTTTTTTTTGCCTTTTTCTGGAAATTAGTGAAGGCAGCGCATCAAAGGTGCGCACCTCGCTGCCCACCACGGTGCGCAACGCCGGTGGGCACCCGGGAGTGCTTCGAAGTGTGCTCCAAGGTGCTGCGTGCACGTTGTCGGAGCCCGGTTTGCCCCGGGTGCGCACCTCGCGTGCACCTTCGTCGGGGTGGGCACCTTGGCTGGGTTTGCCCCGGCTGCGCTCCGAAGCGGGGTTATTGGAGCGCCGCCTCTTTTTTTGTCGGAGCGTTTGGTGGGGTTTCTCGCATTGGCTCTTCCGAGGCCCGGTTGCCACCCTGGCGCGCACGAAGTCGGAAGTAGGGTTAATTGCCCGGGTGCGCACCTTTGCCAGGGTGGGCACCTTACCTGGGCTGCGCACCAGGGCGGGCTCAAGATGGCACGCGCGTTCCGTTTTTTTCACTATCTTTCAAAACGGAAATTTTAAAATCTCCTTTTTTTTTTGCCTTTTCTGGAAATTAGTGAAGGCAGCGCATCAAAGGTGCGCACCTCGCTGCCCACCTTGGTGTGCTCTGAGGTGCGCACCCGGGAGCGCTACGAAGTGTGCTCCAAGGTGCGGCGTGCACGTTGTCGGAGCCCGGTTTGCCCCGGGTGCGCACCTCGCCTGCACCTTGGCCGGGGTGGGCACCTTGGCTGGGTTTGCCCAGGGTGCGCTCCGAAGCGGGGTTACTGGAGCGCCCCCTCTTTTTTTGTCAGAGCGTTTGGTGGGGTTTCTCGCATTGGCTCTTCCCAGGCCCGGTTGTTGGGTGCGCTCCCACCCTGGCGCGCGCGAAGTTGGAAGTTGGGTTAATTGCCCGGGCGCGCACCTTCGCCAGGGTGGGCACCTTGGTGCGCACACCTTGGCTGGGCTGCGCACCAGGGCGGGCTCAAGATGGCACCAGCATTCCCTTTTTCTCACTATCTTTCAAAACGGAAATTTTAAAATCTCGTTTTTTTTTTGCCTTTTATGGAAATTAGTGAAGGCATCGCATCAAAGGTGCGCACCTCGCTGCCCACCTTGGTGTGCTCCGAGGTGCCCACCACGGTGCGCAACGCCGGTGCGAACCCGGGAGCGCCCCGATGTGTGCTCCAAGGTGCGGCGTGCACGAAGTCGGACCCCGGTTTGCCCCGGGTGCGCACCTCGCGTGCACCTTGGTGCGCACACCTTGGCTGGGTTGCGCGGCCTGGTGGGCACCATGGTGCGCACCAAGGAGCGCTCCGAAGTGTGCTCCAAGGTGCGGCGTGCACGAAGTCGGAGCCCGGTTTGCCCCGGGTACGCACCTCGCGTGCACCTTCGCCGGGGTGGGCACCTCGGCTGGGTTGCGCGCCCTGGTGCGCACCAAGGAGCGCTCCGAAGTGTGCTCCAAGGTGCGGCGTGCACGAAGTCGGAGCCCGGTTTGCCCCGGGTGCGCACCTTCGCCGCGGTGCGCACCATGGCGTGCACGAAGTCGGAGCCCGGTTTGCCCCGGGTGCGCACCTCGCGTGCACCTTCGGCGGGGTTGCGCGCCCTGGTGGGCACCATGGTGCGCACCAAGGAGCGCTCCGAAGTGTGCTCCAAGGTGCGGCGTGCACGAAGTCGGAGCCCGGTTTGCCCCGGGTGCGCACCTCGCGTGCACCTTCGGCGGGGTTGCGCGCCCTGGTGGGCACCATGGTGCGCACCAAGGAGCGCTCCGAAGTGTGCTCCAAGGTGCGGCGTGCACGAAGTCGGAGCCCGGTTTGCCCCGGGTGCGCACCTCGCGTGCACCTTCGCCGCGGTGGGCACCATGGCGTGCACGAAGTCGGAGCCCGGTTTGCCCCGGGTGCGCACCTCGCGTGCACCTTCGCCGGGGTGGGCACCTCGGCTGGGTTGCGCGCCCTGGTGCGCACCAAGGAGCGCTCCGAAGTGTGCTCCAAGGTGCGGCGTGCACGAAGTCGGAGCCCGGTTTGCCCCGGGTGCGCACCTCGCGTGCACCTTCGCCAGGGTGGGCACCTCGGTGTGCTCCGAGGTGCGAACCCGAGAGCGCTCCGAGGTGCCCACGAAGTCGAAAGTCGGGTTAATTGCATTGTTTTCCCCGGGTGCGCTCCGAGGTGCGCAACATCGGCGCGCACCAAGGAGGGCTCCGAAGTGTGCTCCAAGGTGCGCACGATGGCGTGCACCTCTGGTGCGCACGATTCGGAGCTCGGTTTGACCGGGGTGCGCACACCTTGGCTGGGTTGCGCACCTTTTGTGCGCTCCAAGGTGCGCACGAAGTCGGAGCTCGGTTTGCCCCGGGTGCGCACCTTCGCCAGGGTGCGCACCTTGATGCGCACGCCTTGGCTGGGCTGCGCACCTTGGTGGGCGCCATGGTGCGCACCTTTCGTGCGCTCCAAGGTGCGCACGAAGTCGGAGCTCGGTTTGCCCCGGGTGCGCACCTTGGTGGGCGCCATGGTGCACTCCGAGGTGCCCAAGATTGGTGCGCACCAAGGAGCGCTCCGAAGTGCGCTCCAAGGTGCGCGCGAAGTCGAAAGTTGGGTTAATTGTCCGGTTTGCCTCGGGTGCGCACCTTGCGTGCACCTTCGCCAGGGTGGGCGCCTTGGTGCGCACACCTTGGCTGGGCTGCGCACACCTTGGCACCCGCGTTTCCTTCATTTTAAATTTTTTTTTTTTACAATCTCTCAAGTGGGAAATTCTATAATCTCAACTTTTTTTGCCTTTTCAGGAAACTTTTGAATGGAGCGCATCATTGGTGCGCTCCGAAGTGTGCTCCAAAGCTCTCTCCAGCTGCGTGCACCTGCCCCGGCCGCGCACCCGGCCCCGCCCAGCTTCGCTCACCTGTCCCGGGCGTCTGGTGCGGAACCTTAGAGTAAGAAACATCACCGTGCACCTTGGCCAACGTGCGCGACTCGACCGAGCGCGCACTGGCCGAGGTGCACACCGATTTCACCTGGGTGCGCGCGCAGCACCTCGGGCGCACCGGGGTGCGCGCACAACGCCCGGGTTGCACCGTGGCCTGTGTGCTCGGGGCGCCTCGGGTGCGCGCTCGGTGTCGCCCCCGCGCGCGCGGTAGTGCGGGCAGCGCACCCCGGCCCGGCCCGGCCCCGACGAGAACGCAAACGGGCAAAAGGTTTATTCAAATAGCATTGCGACGCCCGGCGAAAAACTAAAAAAGGGTGCAACACCGGGACTTCCCGGGAGGTCACCCATCCCAGTACTACTCCGGCCCAAGCGCGCTTAACTGCGGAGTTCTGATGGGATCCGGTGCACTAACGCTGGTATGATCGCACCCGTTATGAGCTTGTCGCAGTGTGTACTTAGCAAACCGCGACCCACGTGCGAATCCACCCCGGCCACCCACCCCCGTCGAGGTGCACACCCTCCCTCGCGAAGTGCGCCCCGTTCGCCAAGTGTGAGCCCTGCCCGGGTGCGCGCACCTTGCTAGGGCGTCGGGTGTGCACCCGGCCCGGCCTACGTGCGTGCACCTGGATGGGGGCGTCGTGTGCGTGCAGTGTCCCGTCTGCAACGCGGTGCCCACACACCACCTCGGGCGCAACGACCTGCGCTCACATGTGGGCCGAGTGCACCTTGGTGCATGTTCGGGGCGCCTCGGGTGCACGCTCGATCTTGCCCCGGTGCACCAAGGCGCTCGGTTTGCCCCGGGTGCGCACTTGGTGCAAGGTGGGCACCCAAAATAGGGATCAAGCACCAAAACACAAGTTTCGGGATGCAAAATGG
>NW_026729500.1:30000-60000 GCF_030272615.1 Cryptomeria japonica | reverse complement strand
TCGGGCGCGCTTGGGGCGACTACCAGTGCCAACCCCTTATCCCGCGACGCGTCCGACAAAGAGAACGTTCCAAGGCGGCAGAGGAGGTTACCAGCCGAAGGATGCAGTAGCAATAACAGGTATAGTTCCGCGGCGGCCGAGAAGACTCACCGCATAGGAATCGGGATGCGAGGCGAGGGATGCGGCGGGAAGGCCCCGACGGCTAAACGGAAGAGGCTGCAGGGCCGCCTCGGAATGGTCCAAGCATCGGATGCGATTGGGACGACTACCAGTGCCAACCCCTTATCCCGCGATGCGTCCGATACACAGATAGTTCCAAGGCGGCCGAGGAGCCTCACCGCATATCAATCGGGGTGCGAGGCGAGGGATGGGGCGGGAAGGCCCCAACGGCTAGACGGAAGAGGCTTCAGGGCCACCTCGGAATGGTCCAAGCATCGGACGCGCTTGGGGCGACTGCCAGTGCCAACCCCTTATCCCGCGATGCGTCCGATACACAGATGGTTCCAAGGCGGCCGAGGAGCCTCACCGCATAGCAATCGGGGGTGCGAGGCGAGGGATGGGGCGGGAAGGCCCCAACGGCTAGACGGAAGAGGCTTCAGGGCCGCCTAGGAATGGTCCAAGCATCGGACACGCTTGGGGCGACTACCAGTGACAGCCCCCTATCCCGCGATGCGTCCGATACGAAGATGGTTCCAAGGCGGCCGAGGAGCCTCACCGCATAGCAATCGGGGTGCGAGGTGGGGGATGCGGCGAGATGGCCCCAACGGCTAGACGGAAGAGGCCACAGGGCCGCGTCGGAATAGTCCAAGCATCGGACGCGCTTGGGGCGACTACCAGTGACAACCCCTTATCCCGCGATGCGTCCGATACGAAGATAGTTCCAAGGCGGCCGAGGAGCCTCACCGCATAGCAATCGGGGTGCGAGGTGGGGGATGCGGCGAGATGGCCCCAACGGCTAGACGGAAGAGGCTGCAGGGCCGCCTCGGAATAGTCCAAGCATCGGACGCGCTTGGGGCCACTACCAGTGACAACCCCTTATCCCGCGATGCGTCCGATACGAAGATAGTTCCAAGGCGGCCGAAGAGCCTCACCGCATAGCAATCGGGGTGCGAGGTGTGGGGGATGCGGCGAGATGGCCCCAACGGCTAGACGGAAGAGGCCACAGGGCCGCCTCGGAATAGTCCAAGCATCGGACGCGCTTGGGGCGACTACCAGTGACAACCCCTTATCCCGCGATGCGTCCGATACGAAGATAGTTCCCAGGCGGCCGAGGAGCCTCACCGCATAGCAATCGGGGTGCGAGGCGAGGGATGCGGCGAGATGGCCCCAAAGGCTAGACGGAAGAGGCTGCAGGGCTGCCTCGGAATAGTCCAAGCATCGGACGCGCTTGGGGCGACTACCACTGCCAACCCCTTATCCCGCGATGCGTCCGATACACAGATAGTTCCGAGGCGGCCGAGGAGGTGGGGGATGCAGCGAGATGGCCCCAACGGCTAGACGGAAGAGGCTGCAGGGCCGCCTCGGAATAGTCCAAGCATCGGACGCGCTTGGGGCGACTACCAGTGACAACCCCTTATCCCGCGATGCGTCCGATACACAGATAGTTCCGAGGCGGCCAAGGAGCCTCACCGCATAGCAATCGTGGTGCGAGGTGGGGGATGCGGCGAGATGGCCCCAACGGCTAGACGGAAGAGGCTGCAGGGCCGCCTCGGAATGGTCCAAGCATCGGATGCGCTTGGGGCGACTACCAC
The DNA here is from genome assembly GCF_030272615.1 of Cryptomeria japonica. NCBI lineage: Eukaryota > Viridiplantae > Streptophyta > Pinopsida > Cupressales > Cupressaceae > Cryptomeria > Cryptomeria japonica. The sequence continues at coordinate 58,249 of NW_026729500.1, read as the reverse complement.
TGCCAACCCCTTATCCCGCGATGCGTCCGATACACAGATAGTTCCAAGGCGGCCGAGGAGCCTCACAGCATAGCAATCAGGGTGCGAGGCGAGGGATGCGGCGAGAAAGCCCCAACGGCTAGAGGGAAGAGGCTTCAGGTCCGCCTCGGAATGGTCCAAGCATCGGACGCGCTTGGGGCGACTACCAGTGACAACCCCTTATCCCGCGACGCGTCCGATACACAGATAGTTCCAAGGCGGCCGAGGAGCCTCACCGCATAGCAATCGGGGTGCGAGGCGAGGGATGCGGCGAGAAGGACCCAACGGCTACACGGAAGAGGCTTCGGGGCCGCCTCGGAATGGTCCAAGCATCGGACGCGCTTGGGGCGACTACCAGTGACAACCCCTTATCCCACGACGCGTCCGATACACAGATAGTTCCAAGGCGGCCGAGGAGCCTCACCGCATAGCAATCGGGGTGCGAGGCGAGGGATGCGGCGAGAACGACCCAACGGCTACACGGAAGAGGCTTCGGGGCCGCCTCGGAATGGTCCAAGCATCGGACGCGCTTGGGGCGACTACCAGTGACAACCCCTTATCCCGCGACGCGTCCGATACACAGATAGTTCCAAGGCGGCCGAGGAGCCTCACCGCATAGCAATCGGGGTGCGAGGCGAGGGATGCGGCGAGAAGGACCCAACGGCTAGACGGAAGAGGCTTCGGGTCCGCCTCGGAATGGTCCAAGCATCGGACGCGCTTGGGGCGACTACCAGTGACAACCCCTTATCCCGCGACGCGTCCGATACACAGATAGTTCCAAGGCGGCCGAGGAGCCTCACCGCATAGCAATCGGGGTGCGAGGCGAGGGATGCGGCGAGAAGGACCCAACGGCTAGACGGAAGAGGCTTCGGGTCCGCCTCGGAATGGTCCAAGCATCGGACGCGCTTGGGGCGACTACCAGTGACAACCCCTTATCCCGCGACGCGTCCGATACACAGATAGTTCCAAGGCGGCCGAGGAGCCTCACCGCATAGCAATCGGGGTGCGAGGCGAGGGATGCGGCGAGAAGGACCCAACGGCTAGACGGAAGAGGCTTCGGGTCCGCCTCGGAATGGTCCAAGCATCGGACGCGCTTGGGGCGACTACCAGTGACAACCCCTTATCCCGCGACGCGTCCGATACACAGATAGTTCCGAGGCGGCCGAGGAGCCTCACCGCATAGCAATCGGGGTGCGAGGCGAAGGATGCGGCGAGAAGGACCCAACGGCTAGACGGAAGAGGCTTCGGGTCCGCCTCGGAATGGTCCAAGCATCGGACGCGCTTGGGGCGACTACCAGTGACAACCCCTTATCCCGCGACGCGTCCGATACACAGATAGTTCCAAGGCGGCCGAGGAGCCTCACCGCATAGCAATCGGGGTGCGAGGCGAGGGATGCGGCGAGAAGGACCCAACGGCTAGACGGAAGAGGCTTCAGGGCCGCCTCGGAATGGTCCAAGCATCGAACGCGCTTGGGGCGACTACCAGTGACAACCCCTTATCCCGCGACGCGTCCGATACACAGATAGTTCCGAGGCGGCCGAGGAGCCTCACCGCATAGCAATCGGGGGTGCGAGGCGAGGGATGCGGCGAGAAGGACCCAACGGCTAGACGGAAGAGGCTTCAGGGCCGCCTCGGAATGGTCCAAGCATCGGACGCGCTTGGGGCGACTACCAGTGACAACCCCTTATCCCGCGACGCGGTCCGATACACAGATAGTTCCGAGGCGGCCGAGGAGCCTCACCGCATAGCAATCGGGGTGCGAGGCGAGGGATGCGGCGAGAAGGACCCAACGGCTAGACGGAAGAGGCTTCAGGGCCGCCTCGGAATGGTCCAAGCATCGGACGCGCTTGGGGCGACTACCAATGACAACCCCTTATCCCGCGACGCGTCCGATACACAGATAGTTCCGAGGCGGCCGAGGAGCCTCACCGCATAGCAATCGGGGTGCGAGGCGAGGGATGCGGCGAGAAGGACCCAACGGCTAGACGGAAGAGGCTTCAGGGCCGCCTCGGAATGGTCCAAGCATCGGACGCGCTTGGGGCGACTACCAGTGACAACCCCTTATCCCGCGACGCGTCCGATACACAGATAGTTCCGAGGCGGCCGAGGAGCCTCACCGCATAGCAATCGGGGCGGTGCGAGGCGAGGGATGCGGCGAGAAGGACCCAACGGCTAGACGGAAGAGGCTTCAGGGCCGCCTCGGAATGGTCCAAGCATCGGACGCGCTTGGGGCGACTACCGTTGCCAACCCCTTATCCCGCGATGCGTCTGATACACAGATAGTTCCGAGGCGGCCGAGGAGCCTCACCGCATAGCAATCGGGTTGCGAGGCAGATTATTGGGAAGGGAACCCCCTGGGATGCGGCTCAAGCAGTGCCCAAAGGGACTGGAATGCGGAATCACATCGAGAGACCCAAATGCTATACGAGGGCTCAAATCGAATTATCGATTTGGCCACGACATGGACGCATCGGAACGACTACCTTTGCCGAACCACTCGCAATTGCATCCATACCGAAACCAATAGACATTTCCGTTAGAGCCCTCGCATAGCATTCGGGAATCTCGCATGCCCCTCTAAATCGACCAATGCTGGCGCTCAATGAAAATCCGAGCGCTACCACCGTTCGAGCGCCAGCATTGGTCGAGTTAGAGGGGCACGGGGGAGAATGCTCCAGTCAACACCTCCCCTATATAAGTTATTTGTCCGATTCTCGCACAACCGTAGTCTGCCTCGTCGAATCAAACAACGGTCCCAGATTCCGACTTCCGTTCCGTAGAGACCCAAAAGCTAGATGGAGGCTCGCAAGAAAGAGAGTCGGCGCATAGCAATCGGGTTTCTCGAACGTTTAGGGACCGAGCTCACTTGCGGATAGGGCAAAATCCGCCAAGCAACCCAAAAGCTAGACGGGGGCTCGAATCGAATCGCCTAGGCGGCCACAACAACGACGTGTTGGATCGACTACCAGTGCCAAACCATTCAGCAAGACTAGTCTGTGTCGAGGCCGGATAGAGATTCTCAGAGAGCGCCCGCATAGCATTTAGGAGACCTGCCGCGTCCCTCACACTCGACAAATGGTGGTGCACGTTTATAAATCCGAGCGATCCCAACCCTTTCAAGCACCAACATCGGTCGAGATAGAGGGGCACGGAGGGGGCTGCGTGAGACAACACAGTCCCCTATATAAGTTATTTGTCCGATTCTCACACATCCGAAGAATGGTCATCAAATCGGACAACAGCCCAAACTTCCGACTTCCGTCCCAGAAAGCCCAAGAGCTATCTAAAACGTTCATGGCCGGAACTCGATCGCGGCTATACCAGTCCGCCAAGCAACCCAAAAGCTAGACTGGAGCTCTAGTCGAATCACCTCTGTGGCCATTGCAAGGACGTGTTGGAGCGACTACCATTGCCGAACCATTCCGCAGGTCGAGTCCATACCAAGGCCGCATAGAGATTCACGATGAGCTCCTGCATAGCAATCAGTGAGGACTTGCCGTGTCCATCACAATCGATAAATCCTGGTGCAAGATTTTTGCATCCGAGCGCTCCAACCAGTCGAAGCACCAGCATCAATCGACATAAACGGGCACGGGGGGAGTATGCTCGAGAACACTACCTCCCCTATATAAGTTATTTGTCCGATTCTCAAGCAGCCGAAGTCTGGTCATCGAATCGGGTCAAAGACCACAACTTCCGACTTTACCCACAATGCAAGTCATCGAATCGAACATCGGCCCCCGAGTCGGACTCCATGCGTATGTCAGGTCATCGGACCCAAATTCCGCCTTCCTGCGCATGGCGGGCCATCAATATCAACTCCGGTCATCGGACCCAAACTCCGCCTTTTTGCGTATGGCACGCCTTCAAATCGGTCATCGGACCCAAATTCCGCCTTCCTGTGCATGGCGGGGCCATCAACATCAACTCGGTCATCGGGACCCAAATTCCGCCTTTCTGCGCATGGCACGCCATCAACTCGGTCATCGGACCCAAATTCCGCCTTCCTGCGCATGGCAGGTCATCGGACACAAATTCAGACCTCGCCAATATGCCTACGTATCGAATCGGTCATCGGACCCAACTTCCGACTTCATCCATACTGTAGGGTCTTTGAGGTTGGCGCGGTGCGCTCAACCCAGGGAGTCGACCCATCGAAGCATACACCTCCCCTATATAAGCTATTTGTCCGATTCCCACACCTGTGTAGTTTGCACCTCTGACCAGGACATCGACCCCAACTTCCGAACTCGACTGCAACGACGGCACCAGCGCCTTGGGTGCGCACCTTGCGACGCACGAGTCCCAACATTCGCCTTCCTGCACATGGCAGGTCATCGGACCAAATTCCGACCTCGCGAGTATGCCTACATATCGAATCGGTCATCGGACCCAACTTCCGACTTCATCCATACCGTAGGGTCTTTGAGGTTGGCGCGGTGCGCTCAACCCGGGGAGTCGACCCAACGAAGCATACACCTCCCCTATATAAGCTATTTGTCCGATTCCCACACCTGTGTAGTTTGCACCTCCGATCAAGACATCGACCCCAACTTCCGAACTCGCCTCCAACGGACGAGAACCAGCGCCTTGGTGCGCACCTTGCAACGCACAGTGCCAACATTCGCCTTCCTGCACGTGGCAGGTCATCGGACCCAAATTCCGACCTCGCGAGTATGCCTACATATCGAATCGGTCATCGGACCCAACTTCCGACTTCATCCATACCGTAGGGTCTTTGAGGTTGGCGCGGTGCGCTCAACCCGGGGAGTCGACCCAACGAAGCATACACCTCCCCTATATAAGCTATTTGTCCGATTCCCACACCTGTGTAGCTTGCACCTCCGATCAGGACATCGACCCCAACTTCCGAACTCGACTAAAAAGACCGCACCAGCGCCTTGGTGTGCACCTTGCAACGCACAGTGTCAACATTCGCCTTCCTGCACATGGCAGGTCATCGGACCCAAATTCCGACCTCATGAGCATACCTACTAATCGAATCGGTCATCGGACCCCAACTTCCGACTTCATCCATACCGTAGGGTCTTTGAGGTTGGCGCGGTGCGCTCAACCTGGGGAGTCGACCCATCGAAGCATACACCTCCCCTATATAAGCTATTTGTCCGATCCGACACCTGTGTAGTTTGCACCTCCGCTCAGGACATCGACCCCAACTTCCGAACTCGCCTGCAACGACGCGAGACCAGCGCCTTGGTGCGCACCAAAAGTGCGCACTTTTGGAGGGCACTTTTGTGCGCTCCAAAGGTGCGCACTTTTGGAGGGCACTTTTCTGCGCTCCAAAGGTGCGCACTTTTGGAGGGCACTTTTTGGAGGGCACTTTTCTGCGCTCCAAAGGTGCGCACTTTTGGAGGGCACTTTTTGGAGGGCACTTTTCTGCGCTCCAAAGGTGCGCACTTTTGGAGGGCACTTTTTGGAGGGCACTTTTTCTGCGCTCCAAAGGTGCGCACTTTTGGAGGGCACTTTTTGGAGGGCACTTTTCTGCGCTCCAAAGGTGCGCACTTTTGGAGGGCACTTTTTGGAGGGGCACTTTTCTGCGCTCCAAAGGTGCGCACTTTTGGAGGGCACTTTTTGGAGGGCACTTTTCTGCGCTCCAAAGGTGCGCACTTTTGGAGGGGCACTTTTTGGAGGGCACTTTTCTGCGCTCCAAAGGTGCGCACTTTTGGAGGGCACTTTTTGGAGGGCACTTTTCTGCGCTCCAAAGGTGCGCACTTTTGGAGGGCACTTTTTGGAGGGCACTTTTCTGCGCTCCAAAGGTGCGCACTTTTGGAGGGCACTTTTTGGAGGGCACTTTTCTGCGCTCCAAAGGTGCGCACTTTTGGAGGGCACTTTTTGGAGGGCACTTTTCTGCGCTCCAAAGGTGCGCACTTTTGGAGGGCACTTTTGTGCACTCCAAAGGTGCGCACTTTTGGAGGGCACTTTTCCTGTGCTCCAAAGGTGCACACCTAGGTGAGCACCTTCGACCACACCTTGTAGCACACCAAACTCTGACTTTCGACTTCATCCGCAATGCAGGGTCTTTGAGGTTGGCGCAATGCGCACAACCAGGGGAGTCGACCCATCAAACCCAACACCTCCCCTATATAAGCTATTTGTCTGATTCTCATACATGCGTAGCCTGCAGGAGCAATTAGGACATCGACCCCAACTTTCGGCTTCTAAACGAAAACAAGGTCTTTGAGGTTGGTGTAATGCGAACAACTAGGGGAGTCAACCCATCAAACCCAACACCTCCCCTATATAAGCTTATTTGTCTGATTCTCATACATGTGTAGTCTACAGGGAGCAATTAGGACATCGACCCCAACTTTTGACTTCTTAACGAAAACAAGGTCTTTGAGGTTGACGTAATGCGCACAACCAGGGGAGTCGACCCATCAAACCCAACACCTCCCCTATATAAGCTATTTGTCCGATTCTCATACATGTGTAGCCTGCAGGAGCCATTAGGACATTGACCCCAACTTTTGACTTCTTAACGAAAACAAGGTCTTTGAGGTTGGCGTAATGCGCACAACCAAGGGAGTTGACCCATCAAACCCAACACCTCCCCTATATAAGCTATTTGTCTGATTCTCATACATGTGTAGCCTGCAACAACGATTAGGACATCCACCCAACTTCTGAATTCGTCTGCGTTGACCGCACCAAAGGTGCACGCCTTGGTGCTCACCAAAATCCGACTTCCGACTTCTTCTGCTATGCGGGGGTCTTTGAGGTTGGCGCAGTGCGCACAACCAGGGGAGTCAACCCACCGAATGCAACACCTCCCCTATATAAGCTATTTGTCTGATTCTCATACATGCGTAGACTGCAGCAATGATTAGGACATCCACCCCAACTTTTGACTTCTTAAACAAGACAGGGTCTTTGAAGTTGGTGCAGTGCACACAACCAGGGGAGTCGACCCATCAAACGCAACACCTCCCCTATATAAAGCTATTTGTCCGATTCTCATACGTGTAGTCTGCAGCAGCGATTAGGACATCGACCCCAACTTCCGAATTCGTTTGCATTGACCGCACCAAAGGTGCACGCCTTGGTGTGCACCCTGGAGTGCACTTTGGTGCTCACCTCGGTGCACACTTTGGTGTGCACCTCGGTGTGCACCAAAGGTGCGCACCTTGGAGGCGCACCAAAGGTGTACACTTTGGAGCGCACCACATAGGGTCTTTGAGAGGTTGGCGCAGTGCGCACACCAAGGTGGGTGTTGAGGTGCGTGCCGAGGTGGGTGGGTGCTAGGGTGCGCTCCATGGTGGGGTGCCAGGGTGGGTGCGTGCTAGGGTGGATTCCAAAGAGGGTCATAGGGTGGGTGCCAAGGTGGGTTGGTGATATAGTGGGTTCAAAGGTGGGTACTAGGGTGGGTTCCAAGGTGGGTCACAAGTTGGGTGCCAGGATGCGTGGGTGTTAGGTTGGGTGCCAAGGTGGGCTCCTGCGTGGGGTGGGTGCTAGGGTGGGTTTCAAGGTGGACGCGAGGGCGGGTGCCAAGGTGGGTAACAAGTTGGGTGTTAGGATGGTGTGAGTGCTAGAGTGGGGTGCCAAGGTGGGTGGGTGCTAAGGTGGATGCCAAGGTGGTTCACAGGGTGGGTGGGTTCTAGGGTGAGTTCCAAGGTGGGTCACAGGTTCAGTGCTAGGGTGGGTGTCAAGGCGGGTGTCGAGGTGCCTGGGTGCTAGGGTGTGGATGCCAATGTGGGTCATAGGGTGGGTACTAGGGTGGGCTGCAATGTGGGTGCCAAGGTGGGGTAACATGCTCGGTGGGTTCTAAATTGGGTGCCAGGGTGGGTGTGCACCCACCTTGCCCGAGGTGGGTGCCAAGGTGCCAGTGTGGGTGGGTGCTAAGGTGGATGCCAAGGTGGGTGAGAAGGTGGGTGATAGGTTGAGTGGTAGGATGGGTGGGTGCCAAGATGGGTCACAGGGTGGGTGCAAGGGTGGGTAGGTGCTAGGGTTGGTGTCAGGGTGGGTGGGTGCTAGGTTGGGTTCCAAGGTGGGTGCGAGGGTGAGTGTCAAGGTGGGTCACAGGTTAGGTGCTAGGATGGGTGAGTGCTAGGGTGCAAAGGTGCCAGGGTGGGTGCTAGGATGGGTCGATGCTAGGGTGAGTGGCAAGGTGGGTCCACAAGTGTCAAGGTGGGTGCCGAGGTGGGTGCCAAGTCGGCGACTGCTATGGGTGGATGCCAAGGTGGGTCACGGGGGTGGGTGCCAAGTTGCTAGGTTGGGTTCCAAGGTGGGTGCCAACGTGGGTGCTAGGGTGCGTGGGGTTAAAGGTGTGTGTCACAACGTGGGTGCCAGGATGGGGTGCGCACACCACACTGGCCAAGACGGGTGCGGGTGCAAGGTTGGGTTCCAAGCCCGGTCACAGGCTGGGTGCTAGGATGGGTGGGGTGCCAAGGTGGGCACCAGGGTGGGTGCACCCACCCTGGCCAAGGGTGGGTCACGGGGTGGGTCCTAGGGTGGGTAACGGGTGGTGGGTACTAAGGGTGCGTGCCAAGGTGGGTCATAGGGTGGGTGCCAAGGTGGGCACCAGGGTGGGTGTGCACCAACCCTAGCCAGGGTAGGTCACGGGGGTGGTTGTCGGGGTGGGCGTCAAGGAGCCAAGGTGGGTGGCAAGTAGCCAAGTTGCGTGCCAAGGTGGGTGTCGGGGTGGGTGCCAAGGATCCAAGGTGGGTGCCAAGGAACCAAGGTGGGTGTCTGGGTGGGTGCCGAGGTGGGAGCCAGGGTGGGTCCCAAGGTGAGTGCAAAGGTGGGTGCCAGGGTCAAGGTGAGTGCCAATGTGGGTTCCAAGGTGCCAGGGTCAGGGTGAGTGCCAATGTGGGTTCAAAGGTGCTAAGTTGGGTGCGAGGTTGGGTGCGAGGGTGGGTGGGTGCCAAGGTGTGCTAGGTGGAAGCCCGGGGTGGGTCGGCATCCCATGGGTGTCGAGTTGGGTGCCTGATGGGTGCTTCTTGTCAAGTTTTAGTCGTCGGGACTCATTTCGAGCCTTAGAGGTCGTTTCTTGTCCGGTTGCCCTGTCTTCGACCTGGGAACCCAATTTTGGTCCTCGGGTCCCATTTTTTTTTGTCTCGCATCCCACTTTTGGCCTGTGGCCTTTTCGGGGTCGATTCTCGTTTTGGGCATCAGAGCATGTTTCTTCTCCTAAAACCCAATATTTGTTTATTAAGTCTCGGAACACATTTTTGTTTCTCGTGGACCCATCATGGGTCTTGGAACGCATTTGTGGTCCTTGGGTCCCATTTTGCATCCCGAAACTTGTGTTTTTGGTGCTTGATCCCTATTTTGGGTGCCCACCTTGCACCAAGTGCGCACCCCGGGGCAAACCGAGCGCCTTGGTGCACCGGGGCAAGATCGAGCGTGCACCCGAGGCGCCCCGAACATGCACCAAGGTGCACTCGGCCCACATGTGAGCGCAGGTCGTTGCGCCCGAGGTGGTGTGTGGGCACCGCGTTGCAGACGGGACACTGCACGCACACGACGCCCCCCTCCAGGTGCACGCACGTAGGCCGGGCCGGGTGCACACCCGACGCCCTAGCAAGGTGCGCGCACCCGGGCAGGGCTCACACTTGGCGAACGGGGCGCACTTCGCGAGGGAGGGTGTGCACCTCGACGGGGGGTGGGTGGCCGGGGGTGGATTCGCACGTGGGTCGCGGTTTGCTAAGTACACACTGCGACAAGCTCATAACGGGTGCGATCATACCAGCGTTAGTGCACCGGATCCCATTAGAACTCCGCAGTTAAGCGCGCTTGGGCCGGAGTAGTACTGGGATGGGTGACCTCCCGGGAAGTCCCGGTGTTTGCACCCTTTTTTAGTTTTTCGCCGGGCGTCGCAATGCTATTTGAATAAACCTTTTGCCCGTTTGCGTTCTCGTCGGGGCCGGGCCGGGCCGGGGTGCGCTGCCCGCACTACCGCGCGCGCGGGGGGCGACACCGAGCGCGCACCCGAGGCGCCCCGAGCACACAGGCCACGGTGCAACCCGGGCGTTGTGCGCGCACCCCGGTGCGCCCGAGGTGCTGCGCGCGCACCCAGGTGAAATCGGTGTGCACCTCGGCCAGTGCGCGCTCGGTCGAGTCGCGCACGTTGGCCAAGGTGCACGGTGATGTTTCTTACTCTAAGGTTCCGCACCAGACGCCCGGGACAGGTGAGCGAAGCTGGGCGGGGCCGGTGTGCGCGGCCGGGGCAGGTGCACGCAGCTGGAGAGAGCTTTGGAGCACACTTCGGAGCGCACCAATGATGCGCTCCATTCAAAAGTTTCCTGAAAAGGCAAAAAAAGTTGAGATTATAGAATTTCCCACTTGAGAGATTGTAAAAAAAAAAAATTTAAAATGAAGGAAACGCGGGGGTGCCAAGTGTGTGCGCAGCCCAGCCCACCCTGGCGAAGGTGCACGCAAGGTGCGCACCCGAGGCAAACCGGGACAATTAACCCAACTTTCGACTTCGCGCGCACCTTGGAGCGCACTTCGGAGCGCTCCTTGGTGCGCACCAATCTTGGGCACCTCGGAGTGCACCATGGCGCCCACCAAGGTGCGCACCCGGGGGCAAACCGAGCTTCCGACTTCGTGCGCACCTTGGAGCGCACGAAAGGTGCGCACCATGGCGCCCACCAAGGTGCGCAGCCCAGCCAAGGCTGTGCGCATCAAGGTGCGCACCCTGGCGAAGGTGCGCACCCGGGGCAAACCGAGCTCCGACTTCGTGCGCACTTGAGAGCGCACAAAAGGTGCGCAACCCAGCCAAGGTGTGCGCACCCCGGTCAAACCGAGCTCCGAATCGTGCGCACCAGAGGTGCACGCCATCGTGCGCACCTTGGAGCACACTTCGGAGCCCTCCTTGGTGCGCGCCGATGTTGCGCACCTCGGAGCGCACCCGGGGAAAACAATGCAATTAACCCGACTTTCGACTTCGTGGGCACCTCGGAGCGCTCTCGGGTTCGCACCTCGGAGCACACCGAGGTGCGCACCTTTGATGCGCTGCCTTCACCAATTTCCAGAAAAGGCAAGAAAACATTGAGAAGGTGTGCGCACCGAGGTGCCCACCCTGGCGAAGGTGCACGCGAGGTGCGCACCCGGGGGCAAACCGGGCTCCGACTTCGTGCACGCCGCACCTTGGAGCACACTTCGGAGCGCTCCTTGGTGCGCACCAGGGGCGCGCAACCCAGCCGAGGTGCCCACCCCGGCGAAGGTGCACGCGAGGTGCGCACCCGGGGCAAACCGGGCTCCGACTTCGTGCACCGCCATGGTGCCCACCGCGGCGAAGGTGCACGCGAGGGTGCGCACCCGGGGCAAACCGGGCTCCGACTTCGTGCACGACCGCACCTTGGAGCACACTTCGGAGCGCTCCTTGGTGCGCACCATGGTGCCCACCAGGTCGTGGGCGCGCAACCCCGCCGAAGGTGCACGCGAGGTGCGCACCCGGGGCAAACCGGGCTCCGACTTCGTGCACGCCGCACCTTGGAGCACACTTCGGAGCGCTCCTTGGTGCGCACCATGGTGCCCACCAGGGCGCGCAACCCCGCCGAAGGGTGCACGCGAGGTGCGCACCCGGGGCAAACCGGGCTCCGACTTCGTGCACGCCATGGGTGCGCACCGCGGCGAAGGTGCGCACCCGGGGGCAAACCGGGCTCCGACTTCGTGCACGCCGCACCTTGGAGCACACTTCGGAGCGCTCCTTGGTGCGCACCAGGGCGCGCAACCCAGCCGAGGTGCCCACCCCGGCGAAGGTGCACGCGAGGTGCGTACCCGGGGCAAACCGGGGCTCCGACTTCGTGCACGCCGCACCTTGGAGCACACTTCGGAGCGCTCCTTGGTGCGCACCATGGTGCCCACCAGGCCGCGCAACCCAGCCAAGGTGTGGCGCACCAAGGTGCACGCGAGGTGCGCACCCGGGGGCAAACCGGGGTCCGACTTCGTGCACGCCGCACCTTGGAGCACACATCGGGGCGCTCCCGGGTTCGCACCGGCGTTGCGCACCGTGGTGGGCACCTCGGAGCACACCAAGGTGGGCAGCGAGGTGCGCACCTTTGATGCGATGCCTTCACTAATTTCCATAAAAGGCAAAAAAAAAACGAGATTTAAAATTTCCGTTTTGAAAGATAGTGAGAAAAAGGGAATGCTGGTGCCATCTTGAGCCCGCCCTGGTGCGCAGCCCAGCCAAGGTGTGCGCACCAAGGTGCCCACCCTGGCGAAGGTGCGCGCCCGGGCAATTAACCCAACTTCCAACTTCGCGCGCGCCAGGGTGGGAGCGCACCCAACAACCGGGGCCTGGGAAGAGCCAATGCGAGAAACCCCACCAAACGCTCTGACAAAAAAAGAGGGGGCGCTCCAGTAACCCCGCTTCGGAGCGCACCCCTGGGCAAACCCAGCCAAGGTGCCCACCCCGGCCAAGGTGCAGGCGAGGTGCGCACCCGGGGCAAACCGGGCTCCGACAACGTGCACGCCGCACCTTGGAGCACACTTCGTAGCGCTCCCGGGTGCGCACCTCAGAGCACACCAAGGTGGGCAGCGAGTGTGCGCACCTTTGATGCGCTGCCTTCACTAATTTCCAGAAAAGGCAAAAAAAAAAGGAGATTTTAAAATTTCCGTTTTGAAAGATAGTGAAAAAAACGGAACGCGCGTGCCATCTTGAGCCCGCCCTGGTGCGCAGCCCAGGTAAGGTGCCCCACCCTGGCAAAGGGTGCGCACCCGGGCAATTAACCCTACTTCCGACTTCGTGCGCGCCAGGGTGGCAACCGGTGCCTCGGAAGAGCCAATGCGAGAAACCCCACCAAAACGCTCCGACAAAAAAAGAGGCGGCGCTCCAATAACCCCGCTTCGGAGCGCAGCCGGGGCAAACCCAGCCAAGGTGCCCACCCCGACGAAGGTGCACGCGAGGTGCGCACCCGGGGCAAACCGGGCTCCGACAACGTGCACGCAGCACCTTGGAGCACACTTCGAAGCACTCCCGGGTGCCACCGGCGTTGCGCACCGTGGGTGGGCAGCGAGGTGCGCACCTTTGATGCGCTGCCTTCACTAATTTCCAGAAAAAGGCAAAAAAAAAATGAGATTTTAAAATTTCCGTTTTGAAAGATAGTGAAAAAAAAGGAACGCGGGTGCCATCTTGAGCCCGCCCTGGTGCGCAGCCCAGGCAAGGCATGCGCACCAAGGTGCCCACCCGAGGTGCACACCCGGGGGCAAACCGGGCTCCGACTTCGTGCAGGCCGCACCTTGGAGCACACTTCGGAGCGCTCCTTGGTGCGCACCATGGTGCCCACCAGGGCGCGCAACCCAGCCAAGGTCTGCACACCAAGGTGCCCACCCCGGCGAAGGTGCACGCGAGGTGCGCACCCGGGGCAAACCGGGCTCCGACTTCGTGCACGCCATGGTGCCCACCGCGGCGAAGGTGCACGCGAGGTGCGCACCCGGGGGCAAACCGGGCTCCGACTTCGTGCACGCCGCACCTTGGAGCACACTTCGGAGCGCTCCTTGGTGCGCACCATGGTGCCCACCAGGGCGCGCAACCCAGCCAAGGTGGGGTGCGCACCAAGGTGCACGCGAGGTGCGCACCCGGGGCAAACCGGGGTCCGACTTCGTGCACGCCGCACCTTGGAGCACACATCGGAGCGCTCCCAGGTTCGCACCAGCGTTGCGCACCTTTGATGCGCTGCCTTCACTAATTTCCAGAAAAAGGCAAAAAAAAACGATATTTTAAAATTTCCGTCTGAAAGATAGTGAAAAAAACGGAACGCGGGTGCCATCTTGAGCCCTTCCTGGTGCGCAGCCCAGGCAAGTTGTGCGCACCAAGGTGCCCACCCTGGCGGAGGTGGGGGCGCCCGGGGCAAACCGGGCTCCGACTTCGTGCACTGCATGGTGCCCACCAAGGCGCGCAACCCAGCCAAGGTGCCCACCGCAGCGAAGGTGCACGCGAGGTGCACACCCGGGGCAAACCGGGCTCCGACTTCGTGCACGCCGCACCTTGGAGCACACTTCAGAGCGCTCCTTGGTGCGCACCAGGGCGCGCAACCCAGCCGAGGTGCCCACCCCGGCGAAGGTGCACGCGAGGTGCGCACCCGGGGCAAACCGGGCTCCGACTTCGTGCACGCCATGGTGCCCACCGCGCGGCGAAGGTGCGCACCCGGGGCAAACCGGGCTCCTACTTCGTGCACGCCGCACCTTGGAGCACACTTCGGAGCGCTCCTATGGTGCGCACCATGGTGCCCACCAGGCCGCGCAACCCAGCCAAGGTGTGCGCACCAAGGTGCACGCGAGGTGCGCACCCGGGGCAAACCGGGGGTCCGACTTCATGCACGCCGCACCTTGGAGCACACATCGGGGGCGCTCCCGGGTTCGCACCGGCGTTGCGCACCGTGGTGGGCACCTCGGAGCACACCAAGGTGGGCAGCGAGGTGCGCACCTTTGATGCGATGCCTTCACTAATTTCCATAAAAGGCAAAAAAAAAACGAGATTTTAAAATTTCCGTTTTGAAAGATAGTGAGAAAAAGGGGAATGCTGGTGCCATCTTGAGCCCGCCCTGGTGCGCAGCCCAGCCAAGGTTTGCGCACCAAGGTGCCCCACCCTGGCGAAGGTGCGCGCCCGGGCAATTAACCCAACTTCCAACTTCGCGCGCGCCAGGGTGGGAGCGCACCCAACAACCGGGCCTGGGAAAGAGCCAATGCGAGAAACCCCACCAAACTCTCTGACAAAAAAAGAGGGGGCGCTCCAGTAACCCCGCTTCGGAGCGCACCCTGGGCAAACCCAGCCAAGGTGCCCACCCCGGCCAAGGTGCAGGCGAGGTGCGCACCCGGGGCAAACCGGGCTCCGACAACGTGCACGCCGCACCTTGGAGCACACTTCGTAGCGCTCCCGGGTGCGCACCTCAGAGCACACCAAGGTGGGCAGCGAGGTGCGCACCTTTGATGCGCTGCCTTCACTAATTTCCAGAAAAGGCAAAAAAAAAAGGAGATTTTAAAATTTCCGTTTTGAAAGATAGTGAAAAAACGGAACGCGCGTGCCATCTTGAGCCCGCCCTGGTGCGCAGCCCAGGTAAGGTGCCACCCTGGCAAAGGTGCGCACCCGGGCAATTAACCCTACTTCCGACTTCGTGCGCGCCAGGGGTGGCAACCGTGGCCTCGGAAGAGCCAATGCGAGAAACCCCACCAAACGCTCCGACAAAAAAAGAGGCGGCGCTCCAATAACCCCGCTTCGGAGCGCAGCCGGGGCAAACCAAGCCAAGGTGCCCACCCCGACGAAGGTGCACGCGAGGTGCGCACCCGGGGCAAACCGGGCTCCGACAACGTGCACGCAACACCTTGGAGCACACTTCGAAGCACTCCCGGGTGCCCACCGGCGTTGCGCACCGTGGTGGGCAGCGAGGTGCGCACCTTTGATGCGCTGCCTTCACTAATTTCCAGAAAAAGGCAAAAAAAAATGAGATTTTAAAATTTCCGTTTTGAAAGATAGTGAAAAAAAAGGAACGCGGGTGCCATCTTGAGCCCCGCCCTGGTGCGCAGCCCAGGCAAGGCATGCGCACCAAGGTGCCCACCCGAGGTGCACACCCGGGGCAAACCGGGCTCCGACTTCGTGCAGGCCGCACCTTGGAGCACACTTCGGAGCGCTCCTTGGTGCGCACCATGGTGCCCACCAGGGGCGCACCCGGGGCAAACCGGGCTCCGACTTTGTGCACGCCGCACCTTGGAGCACACATCGGAGCGCTCCCAGGTTCGCACCAGCGTTGCGCACCTTTGATGCGCTGCCTTCACTAATTTCCAGAAAAGGCAAAAAAAAACGATATTTTAAAATTTCCGTTCTGAAAGATAGTGAAAAAAACGGAACGCGGGTGCCATCTTGAGCCCTTCCTGGTGCGCAGCCCAGGCAAGTTGTGCGCACCAAGGTGCCCACCCTGGCGGAGGTGCGCGCCCGGGGCAAACCGGGCTCCGACTTCGTGCACTGCATGGTGCCCACCAAGGCGCGCAACCCAGCCAAGGTGCCCACCGCAGCGAAGGTGCACGCGAGGGTGCGCACCCGAGGTGCACACCCGGGGCAAACCGGGCTCCGACTTCGTGCACGCCGCACCTTGGAGCACACTTCAGAGCGCTCCTTGGTACGCACCAGGGCGCGCAACCCAGCCAAGGTGCTCACCCCGGCGAAGGTGCACGCGAGGTGCGCACCCGGGGCAAACCGGGCTCGGACTTCGTGCACGCCGCACCTTGGAGCACACATCGGAGCGCTCCCGGGGTTCGCACCAGCATTGCGCACCTTTGATGCGCTGCCTTCACTAATTTCCAGAAAAGGCAAAAAAAAAGAAAAAAAATGAGATTTTAAAATTTCCGTTTTGAAAAGATAGTGAAAAAAAACGGAACGCGGGTGCCATCTTGAGCCCGCCCTGGTGTGCAGCCCAGGCAAGTTGTGCGCACCAAGGCACCCCACCCTGGCCAAGGTGGGTCACGGGGTGGGTCCTAGGGTGGGGTAACGGGGTGGGTACTAAGGTGCGTGCCAAGGTGGGGTCATAGGGTGGGTGCCAAGGTGGGCACCAGGGTGGGTGTGCACCAACCCTAGCCAGGGTAGGTCACGGGGTGGTTGTCGGGGGTGGGCGTCAAGGAGCCAAGATGGGTGGCAAGTAGCCAAGTTTGCGTGCCAAGGTGGGTGTCGGGGTGGGTGCCAAGGATCCAAGGTGGGTGCCAAGGAACCAAGGTGGGTGTCTGGGTGGGTGCCGAGGTGGGAGCCAGGGTGGGTCCCAAGGTGAGTGCAAAGGTGGGGTGCCAGGGTCAAGGTGAGTGCCAATGTGGGTTCCAAGGTGCCAGGGTCAGGGTGAGTGCCAATGTTGGGTTCAAAGGTGCTAAGTTGGGTGCGAGGTTGGGTGCGAGGGTGGGTGGGTGCCAAGGTGTGCTAGGTGGAAGCCCGGGTGGGTCGGCATCCCATGGGTGTCGAGTTGGGTGCCTGATGGGTGCTCTTGTCAAGTTTTAGTCGCCGGGACTCATTTCGAGCCTTAGAGGTCGTTTCTTGTCCGGTTGCCCTGTCTTCGACCTGGGGAACCCAATTTTGGTCCTCGGGTCCCATTTTTTTTTGTCTCGCATCCCACTTTTGGCCTGTGGCCTTTTCGGGGTCGATTCTCGTTTTGGGCATCAGAGCATGTTTCTTCTCCTAAAACCCAATATTTGTTTATTAAGTCTCGGAACACATTTTGTTCTCGTGGACCCATCATGGGTCTTGGAACGCATTTGTGGTCCCTTGGGTCCCATTTTGCATCCCGAAACTTGTGTTTTGGTGCTTGATCCCTATTTTGGGTGCCCACCTTGCACCAAGTGCGCACCCGGGGCAAACCGAGCGCCTTGGTGCACCGGGGCAAGATCGAGCGTGCACCCGAGGCGCCCCGAACATGCACCAAGGTGCACTCGGCCCACATGTGAGCGCAGGTCGTTGCGCCCGAGGTGGGGGTGTGTGGGCACCCGCGTTGCAGACGGGACACTGCACGCACACGACGCCCCCTCCAGGTGCACGCACGTAGGCCGGGCCGGGTGCACACCCGACGCCCTAGCAAGGTGGCGCGCACCCGGGCAGGGCTCACACTTGGCGAACGGGGCGCAACTTCGCGAGGGAGGGTGTGCACCTCGACGGGGGTGGGTGGCCGGGGTGGATTCGCACGTGGGGTCGCGGTTTGCTAAGTACACACTGCGACAAGCTCATAACGGGTGCGATCATACCATCGTTAGTGCACCGGATCCCATCAGAACTCCGCAGTTAAGCGCGCTTGGGCCGGAGTAGTACTGGGATGGGTGACCTCCCGGGAAGTCCCGGTGTTGCACCCTTTTTTAGTTTTCGCCGGCGTCGCAATGCTATTTGAATAAACCTTTTGCCCGTTTGCGTTCTCGTCGGGGCCGGGCCGGGCCGGGGGTGCGCTGCCCGCACTACCGCGCGCGCAGGGGGGCGACACCGAGCGCGCACCCGAGGCGCCCCGAGCACACAGGCCACGGTGCAACCCGGGCGTTGTGCGCGCACCCCGGTGCGCCCGAGGTGCTGCGCGGCGCACCCAGGTGAAATCGGTGTGCACCTCGGCCAGTGCGCGCATCGGTCGAGTCGCGCACGTTGGCCAAGGTGCACGGTGATGTTTCTTACTCTAAGGTTCCGCACCAGACGCCCGGGACAGGTGAGCGAAGCTGGGCGGGGGGCCGGGTGCGCGGCCGGGGCAGGTGCACGCAGCTGGAGAGAGCTTTGGAGCCACACTTCGGAGCGCACCAATGATGCGCTCCATTCTATAGAATTTCCCACTTGAGAGATTGTAAAAAAAAAAAATTTAAAATGAAGGAAACGCGGGTGCCAAGGTGTGCGCAGCCCAGCCAAGGTGTGCGCACCAAGGCGCCCACCCTGGCGAAGGTGCACGCAAGGTGCGCACCCGAGGCAAACCGGACAATTAACCCAACTTTCGACTTCGCGCGCACCTTGGAGCGCACTTCGGAGCGCTCCTTGGTGCGCACCAATCTTGGGCACCTCGGAGTGCACCATGGCGCCCACCAAGGTGCGCACCCGGGGCAAACCGAGCTCCGACTTCGTGCGCACCTTGGAGCGCACGAAAGGTGCGCACCATGGCGCCCACCAAGGTGCGCAGCCCAGCCAAGGCGTGCGCATCAAGGTGCGCACCCTGGCGAAGGTGCGCACCCGGGGCAAACCGAGCTCCGACTTCGTGCGCACCTTGGAGCGCACAAAAGGTGCGCAACCCAGCCAAGGTGTGCGCACCCCGGTCAAACCGAGCTCCGAATCGTGCGCACCAGAGGTGCACGCCATCGTGCGCACCTTGGAGCACACTTCGGAGCCCTCCTTGGTGCGCGCCGATGTTGCGCACCTCGGAGCGCACCCGGGGAAAACAATGCAATTAACCCGACTTTCGACTTCGTGGGCACCTCGGAGCGCTCTCGGGTTCGCACCTCGGAGCACACCGAGGTGCCCACCCTGGCGAAGGTGCACGCGAGGTGCGCACCCGGGGCAAACCGGGCTCCGACTTCGTGCACGCCGCACCTTGGAGCACACTTCGGAGCGCTCCTTGGTGCGCACCAGGGCGCGCAACCCAGCCGAGGTGCCCACCCCGGCGAAGGTGCACGCGAGGTGCGCACCCGGGGCAAACCGGGCTCCGACTTCGTGCACGCCATGGTGCCCACCGCGGCGAAGGTGCACGCGAGGTGCGCACCCGGGGCAAACCGGGCTCCGACTTCGTGCACGCCGCACCTTGGAGCACACTTCGGAGCGCTCCTTGGTGCGCACCATGGTGCCCACCAGGGCGCGCAACCCCGCCGAAGGTGCACGCGAGGTGCGCACCCGGGGCAAACCGGGCTCCGACTTCGTGCACGCCGCACCTTGGAGCACACTTCGGAGCGCTCCTTGGTGCGCACCATGGTGCCCACCAGGGCGCGCAACCCCGCCGAAGGTGCACGCGAGGTGCGCACCCGGGGCAAACCGGGCTCCGACTTCGTGCACGCCATGGTGCGCACCGCGGCGAAGGTGCGCACCCGGGGCAAACCGGGCTCCGACTTCGTGCACGCCGCACCTTGGAGCACACTTCGGAGCGCTCCTTGGTGCGCACCAGGGCGCGCAACCCAGCCGAGGTGCCCACCCCGGCGAAGGTGCACGCGAGGTGCGTACCCGGGGCAAACCGGGCTCCGACTTCGTGCACGCCGCACCTTGGAGCACACTTCGGAGCGCTCCTTGGTGCGCACCATGGTGCCCACCAGGCCGCGCAACCCAGCCAAGGTGTGCGCACCAAGGTGCACGCGAGGTGCGCACCCGGGGCAAACCGGGGTCCGACTTCGTGCACGCCGCACCTTGGAGCACACATCGGGGCGCTCCCGGGTTCGCACCGGCGTTGCGCACCGTGGTGGGCACCTCGGAGCACACCAAGGTGGGCAGCGAGGTGCGCACCTTTGATGCGATGCCTTCACTAATTTCCATAAAAGGCAAAAAAAAAACGAGATTTTAAAATTTCCGTTTTGAAAGATAGTGAGAAAAAGGGAATGCTGGTGCCATCTTGAGCCCGCCCTGGTGCGCAGCCCAGCCAAGGTGTGCGCACCAAGGTGCCCACCCTGGCGAAGGTGCGCGCCCGGGCAATTAACCCAACTTCCAACTTCGCGCGCGCCAGGGTGGGAGCGCACCCAACAACCGGGCCTGGGAAGAGCCAATGCGAGAAACCCCACCAAACGCTCTGACAAAAAAAGAGGGGGCGCTCCAGTAACCCCGCTTCGGAGCGCACCCTGGGCAAACCCAGCCAAGGTGCCCACCCCGGCCAAGGTGCAGGCGAGGTGCGCACCCGGGGCAAACCGGGCTCCGACAACGTGCACGCCGCACCTTGGAGCACACTTCGTAGCGCTCCCGGGTGCGCACCTCAGAGCACACCAAGGTGGGCAGCGAGGTGCGCACCTTTGATGCGCTGCCTTCACTAATTTCCAGAAAAGGCAAAAAAAAAAGGAGATTTTAAAATTTCCGTTTTGAAAGATAGTGAAAAAAACGGAACGCGCGTGCCATCTTGAGCCCGCCCTGGTGCGCAGCCCAGGTAAGGTGCCCACCCTGGCAAAGGTGCGCACCCGGGCAATTAACCCTACTTCCGACTTCGTGCGCGCCAGGGTGGCAACCGGGCCTCGGAAGAGCCAATGCGAGAAACCCCACCAAACGCTCCGACAAAAAAAGAGGCGGCGCTCCAATAACCCCGCTTCGGAGCGCAGCCGGGGCAAACCCAGCCAAGGTGCCCACCCCGACGAAGGTGCACGCGAGGTGCGCACCCGGGGCAAACCGGGCTCCGACAACGTGCACGCAGCACCTTGGAGCACACTTCGAAGCACTCCCGGGTGCCCACCGGCGTTGCGCACCGTGGTGGGCAGCGAGGTGCGCACCTTTGATGCGCTGCCTTCACTAATTTCCAGAAAAAGGCAAAAAAAAATGAGATTTTAAAATTTCCGTTTTGAAAGATAGTGAAAAAAAAGGAACGCGGGTGCCATCTTGAGCCCGCCCTGGTGCGCAGCCCAGGCAAGGCATGCGCACCAAGGTGCCCACCCGAGGTGCACACCCGGGGCAAACCGGGCTCCGACTTCGTGCAGGCCGCACCTTGGAGCACACTTCGGAGCGCTCCTTGGTGCGCACCATGGTGCCCACCAGGGCGCGCAACCCAGCCAAGGTCTGCACACCAAGGTGCCCACCCCGGCGAAGGTGCACGCGAGGTGCGCACCCGGGGCAAACCGGGCTCCGACTTCGTGCACGCCATGGTGCCCACCGCGGCGAAGGTGCACGCGAGGTGCGCACCCGGGGCAAACCGGGCTCCGACTTCGTGCACGCCGCACCTTGGAGCACACTTCGGAGCGCTCCTTGGTGCGCACCATGGTGCCCACCAGGGCGCGCAACCCAGCCAAGGTGTGCGCACCAAGGTGCACGCGAGGTGCGCACCCGGGGCAAACCGGGGTCCGACTTCGTGCACGCCGCACCTTGGAGCACACATCGGAGCGCTCCCAGGTTCGCACCAGCGTTGCGCACCTTTGATGCGCTGCCTTCACTAATTTCCAGAAAAGGCAAAAAAAAACGATATTTTAAAATTTCCGTTCTGAAAGATAGTGAAAAAAACGGAACGCGGGTGCCATCTTGAGCCCTTCCTGGTGCGCAGCCCAGGCAAGTTGTGCGCACCAAGGTGCCCACCCTGGCGGAGGTGCGCGCCCGGGGCAAACCGGGCTCCGACTTCGTGCACTGCATGGTGCCCACCAAGGCGCGCAACCCAGCCAAGGTGCCCACCGCAGCGAAGGTGCACGCGAGGTGCACACCCGGGGCAAACCGGGCTCCGACTTCGTGCACGCCGCACCTTGGAGCACACTTCAGAGCGCTCCTTGGTGCGCACCAGGGCGCGCAACCCAGCCGAGGTGCCCACCCCGGCGAAGGTGCACGCGAGGTGCGCACCCGGGGCAAACCGGGCTCCGACTTCGTGCACGCCATGGTGCCCACCGCGGCGAAGGTGCGCACCCGGGGCAAACCGGGCTCCTACTTCGTGCACGCCGCACCTTGGAGCACACTTCGGAGCGCTCCTTGGTGCGCACCATGGTGCCCACCAGGCCGCGCAACCCAGCCAAGGTGTGCGCACCAAGGTGCACGCGAGGTGCGCACCCGGGGCAAACCGGGGTCCGACTTCGTGCACGCCGCACCTTGGAGCACACATCGGGGCGCTCCCGGGTTCGCACCGGCGTTGCGCACCGTGGTGGGCACCTCGGAGCACACCAAGGTGGGCAGCGAGGTGCGCACCTTTGATGCGATGCCTTCACTAATTTCCATAAAAGGCAAAAAAAAAATGAGATTTTAAAATTTCCGTTTTGAAAGATAGTGAGAAAAAGGGAATGCTGGTGCCATCTTGAGCCCGCCCTGGTGCGCAGCCCAGCCAAGGTTTGCGCACCAAGGTGCCCACCCTGGCGAAGGTGCGCGCCCGGGCAATTAACCCAACTTCCAACTTCGCGCGCGCCAGGGTGGGAGCGCACCCAACAACCGGGCCTGGGAAGAGCCAATGCGAGAAACCCCACCAAACTCTCTGACAAAAAAAGAGGGGGCGCTCCAGTAACCCCGCTTCGGAGCGCACCCTGGGCAAACCCAGCCAAGGTGCCCACCCCGGCCAAGGTGCAGGCGAGGTGCGCACCCGGGGCAAACCGGGCTCCGACAACGTGCACGCCGCACCTTGGAGCACACTTCGTAGCGCTCCCGGGTGCGCACCTCAGAGCACACCAAGGTGGGCAGCGAGGTGCGCACCTTTGATGCGCTGCCTTCACTAATTTCCAGAAAAGGCAAAAAAAAAAGGAGATTTTAAAATTTCCGTTTTGAAAGATAGTGAAAAAAACGGAACGCGCGTGCCATCTTGAGCCCGCCCTGGTGCGCAGCCCAGGTAAGGTGCCACCCTGGCAAAGGTGCGCACCTGGGCAATTAACCCTACTTCCGACTTCGTGCGCGCCAGGGTGGCAACCGGGCCTCGGAAGAGCCAATGCGAGAAACCCCACCAAACGCTCCGACAAAAAAAGAGGCGGCGCTCCAATAACCCCGCTTCGGAGCGCAGCCGGGGCAAACCAAGCCAAGGTGCCCACCCCGACGAAGGTGCACGCGAGGTGCGCACCCGGGGCAAACCGGGCTCCGACAACGTGCACGCAACACCTTGGAGCACACTTCGAAGCACTCCCGGGTGCCCACCGGCGTTGCGCACCGTGGTGGGCAGCGAGGTGCGCACCTTTGATGCGCTGCCTTCACTAATTTCCAGAAAAAGGCAAAAAAAAATGAGATTTTAAAATTTCCGTTTTGAAAGATAGTGAAAAAAAAGGAACGCGGGTGCCATCTTGAGCCCGCCCTGGTGCGCAGCCCAGGCAAGGCATGCGCACCAAGGTGCCCACCCGAGGTGCACACCCGGGGCAAACCGGGCTCCGACTTCGTGCAGGCCGCACCTTGGAGCACACTTCGGAGCGCTCCTTGGTGCGCACCATGGTGCCCACCAGGGCGCACCCGGGGCAAACCGGGCTCCGACTTTGTGCACGCCGCACCTTGGAGCACACATCGGAGCGCTCCCAGGTTCGCACCAGCGTTGCGCACCTTTGATGCGCTGCCTTCACTAATTTCCAGAAAAGGCAAAAAAAAACGATATTTTAAAATTTCCGTTCTGAAAGATAGTGAAAAAAACGGAACGCGGGTGCCATCTTGAGCCCTTCCTGGTGCGCAGCCCAGGCAAGTTGTGCGCACCAAGGTGCCCACCCTGGCGGAGGTGCGCGCCCGGGGCAAACCGGGCTCCGACTTCGTGCACTGCATGGTGCCCACCAAGGCGCGCAACCCAGCCAAGGTGCCCACCGCAGCGAAGGTGCACGCGAGGTGCGCACCCGAGGTGCACACCCGGGGCAAACCGGGCTCCGACTTCGTGCACGCCGCACCTTGGAGCACACTTCAGAGCGCTCCTTGGTACGCACCAGGGCGCGCAACCCAGCCAAGGTGCTCACCCCGGCGAAGGTGCACGCGAGGTGCGCACCCGGGGCAAACCGGGCTCGGACTTCGTGCACGCCGCACCTTGGAGCACACATCGGAGCGCTCCCGGGTTCGCACCAGCATTGCGCACCTTTGATGCGCTGCCTTCACTAATTTCCAGAAAAGGCAAAAAAAAGAAAAAAATGAGATTTTAAAATTTCCGTTTTGAAAGATAGTGAAAAAAACGGAACGCGGGTGCCATCTTGAGCCCGCCCTGGTGTGCAGCCCAGGCAAGTTGTGCGCACCAAGGCACCCACCCTGGCCAAGGTGGGTCACGGGGTGGGTCCTAGGGTGGGTAACGGGGTGGGTACTAAGGTGCGTGCCAAGGTGGGTCATAGGGTGGGTGCCAAGGTGGGCACCAGGGTGGGTGTGCACCAACCCTAGCCAGGGTAGGTCACGGGGTGGTTGTCGGGGTGGGCGTCAAGGAGCCAAGATGGGTGGCAAGTAGCCAAGTTGCGTGCCAAGGTGGGTGTCGGGGTGGGTGCCAAGGATCCAAGGTGGGTGCCAAGGAACCAAGGTGGGTGTCTGGGTGGGTGCCGAGGTGGGAGCCAGGGTGGGTCCCAAGGTGAGTGCAAAGGTGGGTGCCAGGGTCAAGGTGAGTGCCAATGTGGGTTCCAAGGTGCCAGGGTCAGGGTGAGTGCCAATGTGGGTTCAAAGGTGCTAAGTTGGGTGCGAGGTTGGGTGCGAGGGTGGGTGGGTGCCAAGGTGTGCTAGGTGGAAGCCCGGGTGGGTCGGCATCCCATGGGTGTCGAGTTGGGTGCCTGATGGGTGCTTCTTGTCAAGTTTTAGTCGCCGGGACTCATTTCGAGCCTTAGAGGTCGTTTCTTGTCCGGTTGCCCTGTCTTCGACCTGGGAACCCAATTTTGGTCCTCGGGTCCCATTTTTTTTTGTCTCGCATCCCACTTTTGGCCTGTGGCCTTTTCGGGGTCGATTCTCGTTTTGGGCATCAGAGCATGTTTCTTCTCCTAAAACCCAATATTTGTTTATTAAGTCTCGGAACACATTTTTGTTCTCGTGGACCCATCATGGGTCTTGGAACGCATTTGTGGTCCTTGGGTCCCATTTTGCATCCCGAAACTTGTGTTTTGGTGCTTGATCCCTATTTTGGGTGCCCACCTTGCACCAAGTGCGCACCCGGGGCAAACCGAGCGCCTTGGTGCACCGGGGCAAGATCGAGCGTGCACCCGAGGCGCCCCGAACATGCACCAAGGTGCACTCGGCCCACATGTGAGCGCAGGTCGTTGCGCCCGAGGTGGTGTGTGGGCACCGCGTTGCAGACGGGACACTGCACGCACACGACGCCCCCTCCAGGTGCACGCACGTAGGCCGGGCCGGGTGCACACCCGACGCCCTAGCAAGGTGCGCGCACCCGGGCAGGGCTCACACTTGGCGAACGGGGCGCACTTCGCGAGGGAGGGTGTGCACCTCGACGGGGGTGGGTGGCCGGGGTGGATTCGCACGTGGGTCGCGGTTTGCTAAGTACACACTGCGACAAGCTCATAACGGGTGCGATCATACCAGCGTTAGTGCACCGGATCCCATCAGAACTCCGCAGTTAAGCGCGCTTGGGCCGGAGTAGTACTGGGATGGGTGACCTCCCGGGAAGTCCCGGTGTTGCACCCTTTTTTAGTTTTTCGCCGGGCGTCGCAATGCTATTTGAATAAACCTTTTGCCCGTTTGCGTTCTCGTCGGGGCCGGGCCGGGCCGGGGTGCGCTGCCCGCACTACCGCGCGCGCGGGGGCGACACCGAGCGCGCACCCGAGGCGCCCCGAGCACACAGGCCACGGTGCAACCCGGGCGTTGTGCGCGCACCCCGGTGCGCCCGAGGTGCTGCGCGCGCACCCAGGTGAAATCGGTGTGCACCTCGGCCAGTGCGCGCTCGGTCGAGTCGCGCACGTTGGCCAAGGTGCACGGTGATGTTTCTTACTCTAAGGTTCCGCACCAGACGCCCGGGACAGGTGAGCGAAGCTGGGCGGGGCCGGGTGCGCGGCCGGGGCAGGTGCACGCAGCTGGAGAGAGCTTTGGAGCACACTTCGGAGCGCACCAATGATGCGCTCCATTCAAAAGTTTCCTGAAAAGGCAAAAAAAGTTGAGATTATAGAATTTCCCACTTGAGAGATTGTAAAAAAAAAAAATTTAAAATGAAGGAAACGCGGGTGCCAAGGTGTGCGCAGCCCAGCCAAGGTGTGCGCACCAAGGCGCCCACCCTGGCGAAGGTGCACGCAAGGTGCGCACCCGAGGCAAACCGGACAATTAACCCAACTTTCGACTTCGCGCGCACCTTGGAGCGCACTTCGGAGCGCTCCTTGGTGCGCACCAATCTTGGGCACCTCGGAGTGCACCATGGCGCCCACCAAGGTGCGCACCCGGGGCAAACCGAGCTCCGACTTCGTGCGCACCTTGGAGCGCACGAAAGGTGCGCACCATGGCGCCCACCAAGGTGCGCAGCCCAGCCAAGGCGTGCGCATCAAGGTGCGCACCCTGGCGAAGGTGCGCACCCGGGGCAAACCGAGCTCCGACTTCGTGCGCACCTTGGAGCGCACAAAAGGTGCGCAACCCAGCCAAGGTGTGCGCACCCCGGTCAAACCGAGCTCCGAATCGTGCGCACCAGAGGTGCACGCCATCGTGCGCACCTTGGAGCACACTTCGGAGCCCTCCTTGGTGCGCGCCGATGTTGCGCACCTCGGAGCGCACCCGGGGAAAACAATGCAATTAACCCGACTTTCGACTTCGTGGGCACCTCGGAGCGCTCTCGGGTTCGCACCTCGGAGCACACCGAGGTGCCCACCCTGGCGAAGGTGCACGCGAGGTGCGCACCCGGGGCAAACCGGGCTCCGACTTCGTGCACGCCGCACCTTGGAGCACACTTCGGAGCGCTCCTTGGTGCGCACCAGGGCGCGCAACCCAGCCGAGGTGCCCACCCCGGCGAAGGTGCACGCGAGGTGCGCACCCGGGGCAAACCGGGCTCCGACTTCGTGCACGCCATGGTGCCCACCGCGGCGAAGGTGCACGCGAGGTGCGCACCCGGGGCAAACCGGGCTCCGACTTCGTGCACGCCGCACCTTGGAGCACACTTCGGAGCGCTCCTTGGTGCGCACCATGGTGCCCACCAGGGCGCGCAACCCCGCCGAAGGTGCACGCGAGGTGCGCACCCGGGGCAAACCGGGCTCCGACTTCGTGCACGCCGCACCTTGGAGCACACTTCGGAGCGCTCCTTGGTGCGCACCATGGTGCCCACCAGGGCGCGCAACCCCGCCGAAGGTGCACGCGAGGTGCGCACCCGGGGCAAACCGGGCTCCGACTTCGTGCACGCCATGGTGCGCACCGCGGCGAAGGTGCGCACCCGGGGCAAACCGGGCTCCGACTTCGTGCACGCCGCACCTTGGAGCACACTTCGGAGCGCTCCTTGGTGCGCACCAGGGCGCGCAACCCAGCCGAGGTGCCCACCCCGGCGAAGGTGCACGCGAGGTGCGTACCCGGGGCAAACCGGGCTCCGACTTCGTGCACGCCGCACCTTGGAGCACACTTCGGAGCGCTCCTTGGTGCGCACCATGGTGCCCACCAGGCCGCGCAACCCAGCCAAGGTGTGCGCACCAAGGTGCACGCGAGGTGCGCACCCGGGGCAAACCGGGGTCCGACTTCGTGCACGCCGCACCTTGGAGCACACATCGGGGCGCTCCCGGGTTCGCACCGGCGTTGCGCACCGTGGTGGGCACCTCGGAGCACACCAAGGTGGGCAGCGAGGTGCGCACCTTTGATGCGATGCCTTCACTAATTTCCATAAAAGGCAAAAAAAAAACGAGATTTTAAAATTTCCGTTTTGAAAGATAGTGAGAAAAAGGGAATGCTGGTGCCATCTTGAGCCCGCCCTGGTGCGCAGCCCAGCCAAGGTGTGCGCACCAAGGTGCCCACCCTGGCGAAGGTGCGCGCCCGGGCAATTAACCCAACTTCCAACTTCGCGCGCGCCAGGGTGGGAGCGCACCCAACAACCGGGCCTGGGAAGAGCCAATGCGAGAAACCCCACCAAACGCTCTGACAAAAAAAGAGGGGGCGCTCCAGTAACCCCGCTTCGGAGCGCACCCTGGGCAAACCCAGCCAAGGTGCCCACCCCGGCCAAGGTGCAGGCGAGGTGCGCACCCGGGGCAAACCGGGCTCCGACAACGTGCACGCCGCACCTTGGAGCACACTTCGTAGCGCTCCCGGGTGCGCACCTCAGAGCACACCAAGGTGGGCAGCGAGGTGCGCACCTT
>NW_026729500.1:0-20000 GCF_030272615.1 Cryptomeria japonica | reverse complement strand
ACAGTCCTGCCGTTAGAGAATGCACCGTGCACGCGACCGAGTAAGGCCACTCAGAGACATCCATTTCCCAGGTATATGCCCCCTACGCACTTTTGGTGGCGCAACTCGCACGAACAGTCCCACCTCGACCCCGTAAACAAGCTTTTTTGCCTCGAAGAGTTCGTCGGAGACGAAGAAGCAACCTTCAGTGCAAACGTAGCACTCTTTTGTGCAACCGCCCAAACAACGCCCCCTCTACCCTCTGTCGAAACACTCGGCATTGCTGCTCCCTAAGGTGAGCTTCTCCTCATAGGCAATTCCGCTCTTATCCGGTCACGTTTGTGTGCCCGAATTTCGCAAGGCAACCTCCATGGGACATGGAAAAGACTCGAGAAGAGAGCTCGCTCACGGGAGAGAGAAGCCAAGGAGACCACGAGAGTGCTGAGAGTGGGACAGCGCTGAATAGGCGGGAGAAGCCTGCGCGTATAAACGGAGATATATATCCAATTGCAACGAAGGAACGTGCCAAAGATCGAGAACAATGGCAGAAATGCTAGTAACGTGCACTTCGGGACCAACGCATCACCGGAAGACAACCGCCAAACATCGAAAGAGTCGCGATGCTCCGCAACCTACGTGCAAAGCGGTCGCACACCGGGTAAGGGAGTGAGAGCCCCAAACATAGCTGGGCGAGGCGCTCACTCCGCTCTTTAATATCTCGTTAATACCGCCAAGGAAATGGCACAAGCACACACACACAAGCATCCTCGGAAGAGGACAGTTCGAGTGACAGGTCAAATCCAAGAGTTCCGAAGACTACCTCCAGGAACAATCGGGAACAAGACCGATTACAAGTCGTCGAGTCTGTTACTGGGCGAACACGAGATGCGCACAGGAAATCGATCAGCCCTCACAATGGCCCAAGGCCAGAGATCGGACTGCTACGATTTACCCCAACAATCATCGTGCCACTCTTCGCAGAGAGGTGATAGACGCCAACGAGCCCGCGCATAGCAATCGAGGTGTAAAAAGGGCGTTGAAGGCAGGAAGCCTGGACGAAAGAGGCTACGAGGTCACCTCGAAGCGGTCTAAGAATCGGGCGCACTTGGGGCGACTACCAGTGCCAACCCCTTATCCCGCGGTGCGTCCGACACACAGAAATTTCCAAGGCGGCCAAGGAGCCTCCCCGCATAGCAATCGGGGTGTGAGGTTACGGATGCAGCATTGATAGCAATCGAGGTGTGAGGCGAAGGATGCAGAAGTGAGAGCCGAGGGATGTAGCAGAGATAGCAATCGGGGTGTGTGATGCAGAAGAGATAGCAATCGAGGTGTGCGGTGGGAAGGGCCCAGCAGCCAGAATGCATGAAGCGACGGATGAAGCAGTGATGACAACCGGGCTGTGAGGAGAGGAGGGATGCAGCCAAGAAAGCAATCAGGGCTCGAGGCAAGGGATGCATCAAGGATAGCAATCATGTTGTGAGGCGAGATTCCAAAGGCTAAACGTGAGAGGCTGCAGGGTCGACTCAGAGAGGTCTATGCATGTGAGAGGCTGAAAGCAAGGTCGACTCGGAGCGGTCTATGCATCGGGCGCGCTTGGGGCGACTACCAGTGCCAACCCCTTATCCCGCGACGCGTCCGACAAAGAGAACGTTCCAAGGCGGCAGAGGAGGTTACCAGCCGAAGGATGCAGTAGCAATAACAGGTATAGTTCCGCGGCGGCCGAGAAGACTCACCGCATAGGAATCGGGATGCGAGGCGAGGGATGCGGCGGGAAGGCCCCGACGGCTAAACGGAAGAGGCTGCAGGGCCGCCTCGGAATGGTCCAAGCATCGGATGCGATTGGGACGACTACCAGTGCCAACCCCTTATCCCGCGATGCGTCCGATACACAGATAGTTCCAAGGCGGCCGAGGAGCCTCACCGCATATCAATCGGGGTGCGAGGCGAGGGATGGGGCGGGAAGGCCCCAACGGCTAGACGGAAGAGGCTTCAGGGCCACCTCGGAATGGTCCAAGCATCGGACGCGCTTGGGGCGACTGCCAGTGCCAACCCCTTATCCCGCGATGCGTCCGATACACAGATGGTTCCAAGGCGGCCGAGGAGCCTCACCGCATAGCAATCGGGGGTGCGAGGCGAGGGATGGGGCGGGAAGGCCCCAACGGCTAGACGGAAGAGGCTTCAGGGCCGCCTAGGAATGGTCCAAGCATCGGACACGCTTGGGGCGACTACCAGTGACAGCCCCCTATCCCGCGATGCGTCCGATACGAAGATGGTTCCAAGGCGGCCGAGGAGCCTCACCGCATAGCAATCGGGGTGCGAGGTGGGGGATGCGGCGAGATGGCCCCAACGGCTAGACGGAAGAGGCCACAGGGCCGCGTCGGAATAGTCCAAGCATCGGACGCGCTTGGGGCGACTACCAGTGACAACCCCTTATCCCGCGATGCGTCCGATACGAAGATAGTTCCAAGGCGGCCGAGGAGCCTCACCGCATAGCAATCGGGGTGCGAGGTGGGGGATGCGGCGAGATGGCCCCAACGGCTAGACGGAAGAGGCTGCAGGGCCGCCTCGGAATAGTCCAAGCATCGGACGCGCTTGGGGCCACTACCAGTGACAACCCCTTATCCCGCGATGCGTCCGATACGAAGATAGTTCCAAGGCGGCCGAAGAGCCTCACCGCATAGCAATCGGGGTGCGAGGTGGGGGATGCGGCGAGATGGCCCCAACGGCTAGACGGAAGAGGCCACAGGGCCGCCTCGGAATAGTCCAAGCATCGGACGCGCTTGGGGCGACTACCAGTGACAACCCCTTATCCCGCGATGCGTCCGATACGAAGATAGTTCCCAGGCGGCCGAGGAGCCTCACCGCATAGCAATCGGGGTGCGAGGCGAGGGATGCGGCGAGATGGCCCCAAAGGCTAGACGGAAGAGGCTGCAGGGCTGCCTCGGAATAGTCCAAGCATCGGACGCACTTGGGGCGACTACCACTGCCAACCCCTTATCCCGCGATGCGTCCGATACACAGATAGTTCCGAGGCGGCCGAGGAGGTGGGGGATGCAGCGAGATGGCCCCAACGGCTAGACGGAAGAGGCTGCAGGGCCGCCTCGGAATAGTCCAAGCATCGGACGCGCTTGGGGCGACTACCAGTGACAACCCCTTATCCCGCGATGCGTCCGATACACAGATAGTTCCGAGGCGGCCAAGGAGCCTCACCGCATAGCAATCGTGGTGCGAGGTGGGGGATGCGGCGAGATGGCCCCAACGGCTAGACGGAAGAGGCTGCAGGGCCGCCTCGGAATGGTCCAAGCATCGGATGCGCTTGGGGCGACTACCACTGCCAACCCCTTATCCCGCGATGCGTCCGATACACAGATAGTTCCAAGGCGGCCAAGGAGCCTCACAGCATAGCAATCAGGGTGCGAGGCGAGGGATGCGGCGAGAAAGCCCCAACGGCTAGAGGGAAGAGGCTTCAGGTCCGCCTCGGAATGGTCCAAGCATCGGACGCGCTTGGGGCGACTACCAGTGACAACCCCTTATCCCGCGACGCGTCCGATACACAGATAGTTCCAAGGCGGCCGAGGAGCC
Source organism: Cryptomeria japonica (assembly GCF_030272615.1). Lineage (NCBI taxonomy): Eukaryota > Viridiplantae > Streptophyta > Pinopsida > Cupressales > Cupressaceae > Cryptomeria > Cryptomeria japonica. The sequence continues at coordinate 16,439 of NW_026729500.1, read as the reverse complement.
TCACCGCATAGCAATCGGGGTGCGAGGCGAGGGATGCGGCGAGAAGGACCCAACGGCTACACGGAAGAGGCTTCGGGGCCGCCTCGGAATGGTCCAAGCATCGGACGCGCTTGGGGCGACTACCAGTGACAACCCCTTATCCCACGACGCGTCCGATACACAGATAGTTCCAAGGCGGCCGAGGAGCCTCACCGCATAGCAATCGGGGTGCGAGGCGAGGGATGCGGCGAGAACGACCCAACGGCTACACGGAAGAGGCTTCGGGGCCGCCTCGGAATGGTCCAAGCATCGGACGCGCTTGGGGCGACTACCAGTGACAACCGCTTATCCCGCGACGCGTCCGATACACAGATAGTTCCAAGGCGGCCGAGGAGCCTCACCGCATAGCAATCGGGGTGCGAGGCGAGGGATGCGGCGAGAAGGACCCAACGGCTAGACGGAAGAGGCTTCGGGTCCGCCTCGGAATGGTCCAAGCATCGGACGCGCTTGGGGCGACTACCAGTGACAACCCCTTATCCCGCGACGCGTCCGATACACAGATAGTTCCAAGGCGGCCGAGGAGCCTCACCGCATAGCAATCGGGGTGCGAGGCGAGGGATGCGGCGAGAAGGACCCAACGGCTAGACGGAAGAGGCTTCGGGTCCGCCTCGGAATGGTCCAAGCATCGGACGCGCTTGGGGCGACTACCAGTGACAACCCCTTATCCCGCGACGCGTCCGATACACAGATAGTTCCAAGGCGGCCGAGGAGCCTCACCGCATAGCAATCGGGGTGCGAGGCGAGGGATGCGGCGAGAAGGACCCAACGGCTAGACGGAAGAGGCTTCGGGTCCGCCTCGGAATGGTCCAAGCATCGGACGCGCTTGGGGCGACTACCAGTGACAACCCCTTATCCCGCGACGCGTCCGATACACAGATAGTTCCGAGGCGGCCGAGGAGCCTCACCGCATAGCAATCGGGGTGCGAGGCGAAGGATGCGGCGAGAAGGACCCAACGGCTAGACGGAAGAGGCTTCGGGTCCGCCTCGGAATGGTCCAAGCATCGGACGCGCTTGGGGCGACTACCAGTGACAACCCCTTATCCCGCGACGCGTCCGATACACAGATAGTTCCAAGGCGGCCGAGGAGCCTCACCGCATAGCAATCGGGGTGCGAGGCGAGGGATGCGGCGAGAAGGACCCAACGGCTAGACGGAAGAGGCTTCAGGGCCGCCTCGGAATGGTCCAAGCATCGAACGCGCTTGGGGCGACTACCAGTGACAACCCCTTATCCCGCGACGCGTCCGATACACAGATAGTTCCGAGGCGGCCGAGGAGCCTCACCGCATAGCAATCGGGGTGCGAGGCGAGGGATGCGGCGAGAAGGACCCAACGGCTAGACGGAAGAGGCTTCAGGGCCGCCTCGGAATGGTCCAAGCATCGGACGCGCTTGGGGCGACTACCAGTGACAACCCCTTATCCCGCGACGCGTCCGATACACAGATAGTTCCGAGGCGGCCGAGGAGCCTCACCGCATAGCAATCGGGGTGCGAGGCGAGGGATGCGGCGAGAAGGACCCAACGGCTAGACGGAAGAGGCTTCAGGGCCGCCTCGGAATGGTCCAAGCATCGGACGCGCTTGGGGCGACTACCAATGACAACCCCTTATCCCGCGACGCGTCCGATACACAGATAGTTCCGAGGCGGCCGAGGAGCCTCACCGCATAGCAATCGGGGTGCGAGGCGAGGGATGCGGCGAGAAGGACCCAACGGCTAGACGGAAGAGGCTTCAGGGCCGCCTCGGAATGGTCCAAGCATCGGACGCGCTTGGGGCGACTACCAGTGACAACCCCTTATCCCGCGACGCGTCCGATACACAGATAGTTCCGAGGCGGCCGAGGAGCCTCACCGCATAGCAATCGGGGTGCGAGGCGAGGGATGCGGCGAGAAGGACCCAACGGCTAGACGGAAGAGGCTTCAGGGCCGCCTCGGAATGGTCCAAGCATCGGACGCGCTTGGGGCGACTACCGTTGCCAACCCCTTATCCCGCGATGCGTCTGATACACAGATAGTTCCGAGGCGGCCGAGGAGCCTCACCGCATAGCAATCGGGTTGCGAGGCAGATTATTGGGAAGGGAACCCCCTGGGATGCGGCTCAAGCAGTGCCCAAAGGGACTGGAATGCGGAATCACATCGAGAGACCCAAATGCTATACGAGGGCTCAAATCGAATTATCGATTTGGCCACGACATGGACGCATCGGAACGACTACCTTTGCCGAACCACTCGCAATTGCATCCATACCGAAACCAATAGACATTTCCGTTAGAGCCCTCGCATAGCATTCGGGAATCTCGCATGCCCCTCTAAATCGACCAATGCTGGCGCTCAATGAAAATCCGAGCGCTACCACCGTTCGAGCGCCAGCATTGGTCGAGTTAGAGGGGCACGGGGGAGAATGCTCCAGTCAACACCTCCCCTATATAAGTTATTTGTCCGATTCTCGCACAACCGTAGTCTGCCTCGTCGAATCAAACAACGGTCCCAGATTCCGACTTCCGTTCCGTAGAGACCCAAAAGCTAGATGGAGGCTCGCAAGAAAGAGAGTCGGCGCATAGCAATCGGGTTTCTCGAACGTTTAGGGACCGAGCTCACTTGCGGATAGGGCAAAATCCGCCAAGCAACCCAAAAGCTAGACGGGGGCTCGAATCGAATCGCCTAGGCGGCCACAACAACGACGTGTTGGATCGACTACCAGTGCCAAACCATTCAGCAAGACTAGTCTGTGTCGAGGCCGGATAGAGATTCTCAGAGAGCGCCCGCATAGCATTTAGGAGACCTGCCGCGTCCCTCACACTCGACAAATGGTGGTGCACGTTTATAAATCCGAGCGATCCCAACCCTTTCAAGCACCAACATCGGTCGAGATAGAGGGGCACGGAGGGGGCTGCGTGAGACAACACAGTCCCCTATATAAGTTATTTGTCCGATTCTCACACATCCGAAGAATGGTCATCAAATCGGACAACAGCCCAAACTTCCGACTTCCGTCCCAGAAAGCCCAAGAGCTATCTAAAACGTTCATGGCCGGAACTCGATCGCGGCTATACCAGTCCGCCAAGCAACCCAAAAGCTAGACTGGAGCTCTAGTCGAATCACCTCTGTGGCCATTGCAAGGACGTGTTGGAGCGACTACCATTGCCGAACCATTCCGCAGGTCGAGTCCATACCAAGGCCGCATAGAGATTCACGATGAGCTCCTGCATAGCAATCAGGAGACTTGCCGTGTCCATCACAATCGATAAATCCTGGTGCAAGATTTTTGCATCCGAGCGCTCCAACCAGTCGAGCACCAGCATCAATCGACATAAACGGGCACGGGGGGAGGATGCTCGAGAACACTACCTCCCCTATATAAGTTATTTGTCCGATTCTCAAGCAGCCGAAGTCTGGTCATCGAATCGGGTCAAAGACCACAACTTCCGACTTTACCCACAATGCAAGTCATCGAATCGAACATCGGCCCCCGAGTCGGACTCCATGCGTATGTCAGGTCATCGGACCCAAATTCCGCCTTCCTGCGCATGGCGGGCCATCAATATCAACTCGGTCATCGGACCCAAACTCCGCCTTTTTGCGTATGGCACGCCTTCAAATCGGTCATCGGACCCAAATTCCGCCTTCCTGTGCATGGCGGGCCATCAACATCAACTCGGTCATCGGACCCAAATTCCGCCTTTCTGCGCATGGCACGCCATCAACTCGGTCATCGGACCCAAATTCCGCCTTCCTGCGCATGGCAGGTCATCGGACACAAATTCAGACCTCGCCAATATGCCTACGTATCGAATCGGTCATCGGACCCAACTTCCGACTTCATCCATACTGTAGGGTCTTTGAGGTTGGCGCGGTGCGCTCAACCCAGGGAGTCGACCCATCGAAGCATACACCTCCCCTATATAAGCTATTTGTCCGATTCCCACACCTGTGTAGTTTGCACCTCTGACCAGGACATCGACCCCAACTTCCGAACTCGACTGCAACGACGGCACCAGCGCCTTGGTGCGCACCTTGCGACGCACAGTCCCAACATTCGCCTTCCTGCACATGGCAGGTCATCGGACCCAAATTCCGACCTCGCGAGTATGCCTACATATCGAATCGGTCATCGGACCCAACTTCCGACTTCATCCATACCGTAGGGTCTTTGAGGTTGGCGCGGTGCGCTCAACCCGGGGAGTCGACCCAACGAAGCATACACCTCCCCTATATAAGCTATTTGTCCGATTCCCACACCTGTGTAGTTTGCACCTCCGATCAAGACATCGACCCCAACTTCCGAACTCGCCTCCAACGACCGAACCAGCGCCTTGGTGCGCACCTTGCAACGCACAGTGCCAACATTCGCCTTCCTGCACGTGGCAGGTCATCGGACCCAAATTCCGACCTCGCGAGTATGCCTACATATCGAATCGGTCATCGGACCCAACTTCCGACTTCATCCATACCGTAGGGTCTTTGAGGTTGGCGCGGTGCGCTCAACCCGGGGAGTCGACCCAACGAAGCATACACCTCCCCTATATAAGCTATTTGTCCGATTCCCACACCTGTGTAGCTTGCACCTCCGATCAGGACATCGACCCCAACTTCCGAACTCGACTAAAAAGACCGCACCAGCGCCTTGGTGTGCACCTTGCAACGCACAGTGTCAACATTCGCCTTCCTGCACATGGCAGGTCATCGGACCCAAATTCCGACCTCATGAGCATACCTACTAATCGAATCGGTCATCGGACCCAACTTCCGACTTCATCCATACCGTAGGGTCTTTGAGGTTGGCGCGGTGCGCTCAACCTGGGGAGTCGACCCATCGAAGCATACACCTCCCCTATATAAGCTATTTGTCCGATTCCGACACCTGTGTAGTTTGCACCTCCGCTCAGGACATCGACCCCAACTTCCGAACTCGCCTGCAACGACCGAACCAGCGCCTTGGTGCGCACCAAAAGTGCGCACTTTTGGAGGGCACTTTTGTGCGCTCCAAAGGTGCGCACTTTTGGAGGGCACTTTTCTGCGCTCCAAAGGTGCGCACTTTTGGAGGGCACTTTTTGGAGGGCACTTTTCTGCGCTCCAAAGGTGCGCACTTTTGGAGGGCACTTTTTGGAGGGCACTTTTCTGCGCTCCAAAGGTGCGCACTTTTGGAGGGCACTTTTTGGAGGGCACTTTTCTGCGCTCCAAAGGTGCGCACTTTTGGAGGGCACTTTTTGGAGGGCACTTTTCTGCGCTCCAAAGGTGCGCACTTTTGGAGGGCACTTTTTGGAGGGCACTTTTCTGCGCTCCAAAGGTGCGCACTTTTGGAGGGCACTTTTTGGAGGGCACTTTTCTGCGCTCCAAAGGTGCGCACTTTTGGAGGGCACTTTTTGGAGGGCACTTTTCTGCGCTCCAAAGGTGCGCACTTTTGGAGGGCACTTTTTGGAGGGCACTTTTCTGCGCTCCAAAGGTGCGCACTTTTGGAGGGCACTTTTTGGAGGGCACTTTTCTGCGCTCCAAAGGTGCGCACTTTTGGAGGGCACTTTTTGGAGGGCACTTTTCTGCGCTCCAAAGGTGCGCACTTTTGGAGGGCACTTTTTGGAGGGCACTTTTCTGCGCTCCAAAGGTGCGCACTTTTGGAGGGCACTTTTGTGCACTCCAAAGGTGCGCACTTTTGGAGGGCACTTTTCCTGTGCTCCAAAGGTGCACACCTAGGTGAGCACCTTCGACCACACCTTGTAGCACACCAAACTCTGACTTTCGACTTCATCCGCAATGCAGGGTCTTTGAGGTTGGCGCAATGCGCACAACCAGGGGAGTCGACCCATCAAACCCAACACCTCCCCTATATAAGCTATTTGTCTGATTCTCATACATGCGTAGCCTGCAGGAGCAATTAGGACATCGACCCCAACTTTCGGCTTCTAAACGAAAACAAGGTCTTTGAGGTTGGTGTAATGCGAACAACTAGGGGAGTCAACCCATCAAACCCAACACCTCCCCTATATAAGCTATTTGTCTGATTCTCATACATGTGTAGTCTACAGGAGCAATTAGGACATCGACCCCAACTTTTGACTTCTTAACGAAAACAAGGTCTTTGAGGTTGACGTAATGCGCACAACCAGGGGAGTCGACCCATCAAACCCAACACCTCCCCTATATAAGCTATTTGTCCGATTCTCATACATGTGTAGCCTGCAGGAGCCATTAGGACATTGACCCCAACTTTTGACTTCTTAACGAAAACAAGGTCTTTGAGGTTGGCGTAATGCGCACAACCAAGGGAGTTGACCCATCAAACCCAACACCTCCCCTATATAAGCTATTTGTCTGATTCTCATACATGTGTAGCCTGCAACAACGATTAGGACATCCACCCCAACTTCTGAATTCGTCTGCGTTGACCGCACCAAAGGTGCACGCCTTGGTGCTCACCAAAATCCGACTTCCGACTTCTTCTGCTATGCGGGGTCTTTGAGGTTGGCGCAGTGCGCACAACCAGGGGAGTCAACCCACCGAATGCAACACCTCCCCTATATAAGCTATTTGTCTGATTCTCATACATGCGTAGACTGCAGCAATGATTAGGACATCCACCCCAACTTTTGACTTCTTAAACAAGACAGGGTCTTTGAAGTTGGTGCAGTGCACACAACCAGGGGAGTCGACCCATCAAACGCAACACCTCCCCTATATAAAGCTATTTGTCCGATTCTCATACGTGTAGTCTGCAGCAGCGATTAGGACATCGACCCCAACTTCCGAATTCGTTTGCATTGACCGCACCAAAGGTGCACGCCTTGGTGTGCACCCTGGAGTGCACTTTGGTGCTCACCTCGGTGCACACTTTGGTGTGCACCTCGGTGTGCACCAAAGGTGCGCACCTTGGAGCGCACCAAAGGTGTACACTTTGGAGCGCACCACATAGGGTCTTTGAGAGGTTGGCGCAGTGCGCACACCAAGGTGGGTGTTGAGGTGCGTGCCGAGGTGGGTGGGTGCTAGGGTGCGCTCCATGGTGGGTGCCAGGGTGGGTGCGTGCTAGGGTGGATTCCAAAGAGGGTCATAGGGTGGGTGCCAAGGTGGGTTGGTGATATAGTGGGTTCAAAGGTGGGTACTAGGGTGGGTTCCAAGGTGGGTCACAAGTTGGGTGCCAGGATGCGTGGGTGTTAGGTTGGGTGCCAAGGTGGGCTCCTGCGTGGGTGGGTGCTAGGGTGGGTTTCAAGGTGGACGCGAGGGCGGGTGCCAAGGTGGGTAACAAGTTGGGTGTTAGGATGGGTGAGTGCTAGAGTGGGTGCCAAGGTGGGTGGGTGCTAAGGTGGATGCCAAGGTGGTTCACAGGGTGGGTGGGTTCTAGGGTGAGTTCCAAGGTGGGTCACAGGTTCAGTGCTAGGGTGGGTGTCAAGGCGGGTGTCGAGGTGCCTGGGTGCTAGGGTGTGGATGCCAATGTGGGTCATAGGGTGGGTACTAGGGTGGGCTGCAATGTGGGTGCCAAGGTGGGTAACATGCTCGGTGGGTTCTAAATTGGGTGCCAGGGTGGGTGTGCACCCACCTTGCCCGAGGTGGGTGCCAAGGTGCCAGTGTGGGTGGGTGCTAAGGTGGATGCCAAGGTGGGTGAGAAGGTGGGTGATAGGTTGAGTGGTAGGATGGGTGGGTGCCAAGATGGGTCACAGGGTGGGTGCAAGGGTGGGTAGGTGCTAGGGTTGGTGTCAGGGTGGGTGGGTGCTAGGTTGGGTTCCAAGGTGGGTGCGAGGGTGAGTGTCAAGGTGGGTCACAGGTTAGGTGCTAGGATGGGTGAGTGCTAGGGTGCAAAGGTGCCAGGGTGGGTGCTAGGATGGGTCGATGCTAGGGTGAGTGGCAAGGTGGGTCCACAAGTGTCAAGGTGGGTGCCGAGGTGGGTGCCAAGTCGGCGACTGCTATGGTGGATGCCAAGGTGGGTCACGGGGTGGGTGCCAAGTTGCTAGGTTGGGTTCCAAGGTGGGTGCCAACGTGGGTGCTAGGGTGCGTGGGTTAAAGGGTGTGTCACAACGTGGGTGCCAGGATGGGTGCGCACCCACACTGGCCAAGACGGGTGCGGGTGCAAGGTTGGGTTCCAAGCCCGGTCACAGGCTGGGTGCTAGGATGGGTGGGTGCCAAGGTGGGCACCAGGGTGGGTGCACCCACCCTGGCCAAGGTGGGTCACGGGGTGGGTCCTAGGGTGGGTAACGGGGTGGGTACTAAGGTGCGTGCCAAGGTGGGTCATAGGGTGGGTGCCAAGGTGGGCACCAGGGTGGGTGTGCACCAACCCTAGCCAGGGTAGGTCACGGGGTGGTTGTCGGGGTGGGCGTCAAGGAGCCAAGGTGGGTGGCAAGTAGCCAAGTTGCGTGCCAAGGTGGGTGTCGGGGTGGGTGCCAAGGATCCAAGGTGGGTGCCAAGGAACCAAGGTGGGTGTCTGGGTGGGTGCCGAGGTGGGAGCCAGGGTGGGTCCCAAGGTGAGTGCAAAGGTGGGTGCCAGGGTCAAGGTGAGTGCCAATGTGGGTTCCAAGGTGCCAGGGTCAGGGTGAGTGCCAATGTGGGTTCAAAGGTGCTAAGTTGGGTGCGAGGTTGGGTGCGAGGGTGGGTGGGTGCCAAGGTGTGCTAGGTGGAAGCCCGGGTGGGTCGGCATCCCATGGGTGTCGAGTTGGGTGCCTGATGGGTGCTTCTTGTCAAGTTTTAGTCGTCGGGACTCATTTCGAGCCTTAGAGGTCGTTTCTTGTCCGGTTGCCCTGTCTTCGACCTGGGAACCCAATTTTGGTCCTCGGGTCCCATTTTTTTTTGTCTCGCATCCCACTTTTGGCCTGTGGCCTTTTCGGGGTCGATTCTCGTTTTGGGCATCAGAGCATGTTTCTTCTCCTAAAACCCAATATTTGTTTATTAAGTCTCGGAACACATTTTTGTTCTCGTGGACCCATCATGGGTCTTGGAACGCATTTGTGGTCCTTGGGTCCCATTTTGCATCCCGAAACTTGTGTTTTGGTGCTTGATCCCTATTTTGGGTGCCCACCTTGCACCAAGTGCGCACCCGGGGCAAACCGAGCGCCTTGGTGCACCGGGGCAAGATCGAGCGTGCACCCGAGGCGCCCCGAACATGCACCAAGGTGCACTCGGCCCACATGTGAGCGCAGGTCGTTGCGCCCGAGGTGGTGTGTGGGCACCGCGTTGCAGACGGGACACTGCACGCACACGACGCCCCCTCCAGGTGCACGCACGTAGGCCGGGCCGGGTGCACACCCGACGCCCTAGCAAGGTGCGCGCACCCGGGCAGGGCTCACACTTGGCGAACGGGGCGCACTTCGCGAGGGAGGGTGTGCACCTCGACGGGGGTGGGTGGCCGGGGTGGATTCGCACGTGGGTCGCGGTTTGCTAAGTACACACTGCGACAAGCTCATAACGGGTGCGATCATACCAGCGTTAGTGCACCGGATCCCATCAGAACTCCGCAGTTAAGCGCGCTTGGGCCGGAGTAGTACTGGGATGGGTGACCTCCCGGGAAGTCCCGGTGTTGCACCCTTTTTTAGTTTTTCGCCGGGCGTCGCAATGCTATTTGAATAAACCTTTTGCCCGTTTGCGTTCTCGTCGGGGCCGGGCCGGGCCGGGGTGCGCTGCCCGCACTACCGCGCGCGCGGGGGCGACACCGAGCGCGCACCCGAGGCGCCCCGAGCACACAGGCCACGGTGCAACCCGGGCGTTGTGCGCGCACCCCGGTGCGCCCGAGGTGCTGCGCGCGCACCCAGGTGAAATCGGTGTGCACCTCGGCCAGTGCGCGCTCGGTCGAGTCGCGCACGTTGGCCAAGGTGCACGGTGATGTTTCTTACTCTAAGGTTCCGCACCAGACGCCCGGGACAGGTGAGCGAAGCTGGGCGGGGCCGGGTGCGCGGCCGGGGCAGGTGCACGCAGCTGGAGAGAGCTTTGGAGCACACTTCGGAGCGCACCAATGATGCGCTCCATTCAAAAGTTTCCTGAAAAGGCAAAAAAAGTTGAGATTATAGAATTTCCCACTTGAGAGATTGTAAAAAAAAAAAATTTAAAATGAAGGAAACGCGGGTGCCAAGGTGTGCGCAGCCCAGCCAAGGTGTGCGCACCAAGGCGCCCACCCTGGCGAAGGTGCACGCAAGGTGCGCACCCGAGGCAAACCGGACAATTAACCCAACTTTCGACTTCGCGCGCACCTTGGAGCGCACTTCGGAGCGCTCCTTGGTGCGCACCAATCTTGGGCACCTCGGAGTGCACCATGGCGCCCACCAAGGTGCGCACCCGGGGCAAACCGAGCTCCGACTTCGTGCGCACCTTGGAGCGCACGAAAGGTGCGCACCATGGCGCCCACCAAGGTGCGCAGCCCAGCCAAGGCGTGCGCATCAAGGTGCGCACCCTGGCGAAGGTGCGCACCCGGGGCAAACCGAGCTCCGACTTCGTGCGCACCTTGGAGCGCACAAAAGGTGCGCAACCCAGCCAAGGTGTGCGCACCCCGGTCAAACCGAGCTCCGAATCGTGCGCACCAGAGGTGCACGCCATCGTGCGCACCTTGGAGCACACTTCGGAGCCCTCCTTGGTGCGCGCCGATGTTGCGCACCTCGGAGCGCACCCGGGGAAAACAATGCAATTAACCCGACTTTCGACTTCGTGGGCACCTCGGAGCGCTCTCGGGTTCGCACCTCGGAGCACACCGAGGTGCGCACCTTTGATGCGCTGCCTTCACCAATTTCCAGAAAAGGCAAGAAAACATTGAGAAGGTGTGCGCACCGAGGTGCCCACCCTGGCGAAGGTGCACGCGAGGTGCGCACCCGGGGCAAACCGGGCTCCGACTTCGTGCACGCCGCACCTTGGAGCACACTTCGGAGCGCTCCTTGGTGCGCACCAGGGCGCGCAACCCAGCCGAGGTGCCCACCCCGGCGAAGGTGCACGCGAGGTGCGCACCCGGGGCAAACCGGGCTCCGACTTCGTGCACGCCATGGTGCCCACCGCGGCGAAGGTGCACGCGAGGTGCGCACCCGGGGCAAACCGGGCTCCGACTTCGTGCACGCCGCACCTTGGAGCACACTTCGGAGCGCTCCTTGGTGCGCACCATGGTGCCCACCAGGGCGCGCAACCCCGCCGAAGGTGCACGCGAGGTGCGCACCCGGGGCAAACCGGGCTCCGACTTCGTGCACGCCGCACCTTGGAGCACACTTCGGAGCGCTCCTTGGTGCGCACCATGGTGCCCACCAGGGCGCGCAACCCCGCCGAAGGTGCACGCGAGGTGCGCACCCGGGGCAAACCGGGCTCCGACTTCGTGCACGCCATGGTGCGCACCGCGGCGAAGGTGCGCACCCGGGGCAAACCGGGCTCCGACTTCGTGCACGCCGCACCTTGGAGCACACTTCGGAGCGCTCCTTGGTGCGCACCAGGGCGCGCAACCCAGCCGAGGTGCCCACCCCGGCGAAGGTGCACGCGAGGTGCGTACCCGGGGCAAACCGGGCTCCGACTTCGTGCACGCCGCACCTTGGAGCACACTTCGGAGCGCTCCTTGGTGCGCACCATGGTGCCCACCAGGCCGCGCAACCCAGCCAAGGTGTGCGCACCAAGGTGCACGCGAGGTGCGCACCCGGGGCAAACCGGGGTCCGACTTCGTGCACGCCGCACCTTGGAGCACACATCGGGGCGCTCCCGGGTTCGCACCGGCGTTGCGCACCGTGGTGGGCACCTCGGAGCACACCAAGGTGGGCAGCGAGGTGCGCACCTTTGATGCGATGCCTTCACTAATTTCCATAAAAGGCAAAAAAAAAACGAGATTTTAAAATTTCCGTTTTGAAAGATAGTGAGAAAAAGGGAATGCTGGTGCCATCTTGAGCCCGCCCTGGTGCGCAGCCCAGCCAAGGTGTGCGCACCAAGGTGCCCACCCTGGCGAAGGTGCGCGCCCGGGCAATTAACCCAACTTCCAACTTCGCGCGCGCCAGGGTGGGAGCGCACCCAACAACCGGGCCTGGGAAGAGCCAATGCGAGAAACCCCACCAAACGCTCTGACAAAAAAAGAGGGGGCGCTCCAGTAACCCCGCTTCGGAGCGCACCCTGGGCAAACCCAGCCAAGGTGCCCACCCCGGCCAAGGTGCAGGCGAGGTGCGCACCCGGGGCAAACCGGGCTCCGACAACGTGCACGCCGCACCTTGGAGCACACTTCGTAGCGCTCCCGGGTGCGCACCTCAGAGCACACCAAGGTGGGCAGCGAGGTGCGCACCTTTGATGCGCTGCCTTCACTAATTTCCAGAAAAGGCAAAAAAAAAAGGAGATTTTAAAATTTCCGTTTTGAAAGATAGTGAAAAAAACGGAACGCGCGTGCCATCTTGAGCCCGCCCTGGTGCGCAGCCCAGGTAAGGTGCCCACCCTGGCAAAGGTGCGCACCCGGGCAATTAACCCTACTTCCGACTTCGTGCGCGCCAGGGTGGCAACCGGGCCTCGGAAGAGCCAATGCGAGAAACCCCACCAAACGCTCCGACAAAAAAAGAGGCGGCGCTCCAATAACCCCGCTTCGGAGCGCAGCCGGGGCAAACCCAGCCAAGGTGCCCACCCCGACGAAGGTGCACGCGAGGTGCGCACCCGGGGCAAACCGGGCTCCGACAACGTGCACGCAGCACCTTGGAGCACACTTCGAAGCACTCCCGGGTGCCCACCGGCGTTGCGCACCGTGGTGGGCAGCGAGGTGCGCACCTTTGATGCGCTGCCTTCACTAATTTCCAGAAAAAGGCAAAAAAAAATGAGATTTTAAAATTTCCGTTTTGAAAGATAGTGAAAAAAAAGGAACGCGGGTGCCATCTTGAGCCCGCCCTGGTGCGCAGCCCAGGCAAGGCATGCGCACCAAGGTGCCCACCCGAGGTGCACACCCGGGGCAAACCGGGCTCCGACTTCGTGCAGGCCGCACCTTGGAGCACACTTCGGAGCGCTCCTTGGTGCGCACCATGGTGCCCACCAGGGCGCGCAACCCAGCCAAGGTCTGCACACCAAGGTGCCCACCCCGGCGAAGGTGCACGCGAGGTGCGCACCCGGGGCAAACCGGGCTCCGACTTCGTGCACGCCATGGTGCCCACCGCGGCGAAGGTGCACGCGAGGTGCGCACCCGGGGCAAACCGGGCTCCGACTTCGTGCACGCCGCACCTTGGAGCACACTTCGGAGCGCTCCTTGGTGCGCACCATGGTGCCCACCAGGGCGCGCAACCCAGCCAAGGTGTGCGCACCAAGGTGCACGCGAGGTGCGCACCCGGGGCAAACCGGGGTCCGACTTCGTGCACGCCGCACCTTGGAGCACACATCGGAGCGCTCCCAGGTTCGCACCAGCGTTGCGCACCTTTGATGCGCTGCCTTCACTAATTTCCAGAAAAGGCAAAAAAAAACGATATTTTAAAATTTCCGTTCTGAAAGATAGTGAAAAAAACGGAACGCGGGTGCCATCTTGAGCCCTTCCTGGTGCGCAGCCCAGGCAAGTTGTGCGCACCAAGGTGCCCACCCTGGCGGAGGTGCGCGCCCGGGGCAAACCGGGCTCCGACTTCGTGCACTGCATGGTGCCCACCAAGGCGCGCAACCCAGCCAAGGTGCCCACCGCAGCGAAGGTGCACGCGAGGTGCACACCCGGGGCAAACCGGGCTCCGACTTCGTGCACGCCGCACCTTGGAGCACACTTCAGAGCGCTCCTTGGTGCGCACCAGGGCGCGCAACCCAGCCGAGGTGCCCACCCCGGCGAAGGTGCACGCGAGGTGCGCACCCGGGGCAAACCGGGCTCCGACTTCGTGCACGCCATGGTGCCCACCGCGGCGAAGGTGCGCACCCGGGGCAAACCGGGCTCCGACTTCGTGCACGCCGCACCTTGGAGCACACTTCGGAGCGCTCCTTGGTGCGCACCATGGTGCCCACCAGGCCGCGCAACCCAGCCAAGGTGTGCGCACCAAGGTGCACGCGAGGTGCGCACCCGGGGCAAACCGGGGTCCGACTTCGTGCACGCCGCACCTTGGAGCACACATCGGGGCGCTCCCGGGTTCGCACCGGCGTTGCGCACCGTGGTGGGCACCTCGGAGCACACCAAGGTGGGCAGCGAGGTGCGCACCTTTGATGCGATGCCTTCACTAATTTCCATAAAAGGCAAAAAAAAAACGAGATTTTAAAATTTCCGTTTTGAAAGATAGTGAGAAAAAGGGAATGCTGGTGCCATCTTGAGCCCGCCCTGGTGCGCAGCCCAGCCAAGGTTTGCGCACCAAGGTGCCCACCCTGGCGAAGGTGCGCGCCCGGGCAATTAACCCAACTTCCAACTTCGCGCGCGCCAGGGTGGGAGCGCACCCAACAACCGGGCCTGGGAAGAGCCAATGCGAGAAACCCCACCAAACTCTCTGACAAAAAAAGAGGGGGCGCTCCAGTAACCCCGCTTCGGAGCGCACCCTGGGCAAACCCAGCCAAGGTGCCCACCCCGGCCAAGGTGCAGGCGAGGTGCGCACCCGGGGCAAACCGGGCTCCGACAACGTGCACGCCGCACCTTGGAGCACACTTCGTAGCGCTCCCGGGTGCGCACCTCAGAGCACACCAAGGTGGGCAGCGAGGTGCGCACCTTTGATGCGCTGCCTTCACTAATTTCCAGAAAAGGCAAAAAAAAAAGGAGATTTTAAAATTTCCGTTTTGAAAGATAGTGAAAAAAACGGAACGCGCGTGCCATCTTGAGCCCGCCCTGGTGCGCAGCCCAGGTAAGGTGCCACCCTGGCAAAGGTGCGCACCCGGGCAATTAACCCTACTTCCGACTTCGTGCGCGCCAGGGTGGCAACCGGGCCTCGGAAGAGCCAATGCGAGAAACCCCACCAAACGCTCCGACAAAAAAAGAGGCGGCGCTCCAATAACCCCGCTTCGGAGCGCAGCCGGGGCAAACCAAGCCAAGGTGCCCACCCCGACGAAGGTGCACGCGAGGTGCGCACCCGGGGCAAACCGGGCTCCGACAACGTGCACGCAACACCTTGGAGCACACTTCGAAGCACTCCCGGGTGCCCACCGGCGTTGCGCACCGTGGTGGGCAGCGAGGTGCGCACCTTTGATGCGCTGCCTTCACTAATTTCCAGAAAAAGGCAAAAAAAAATGAGATTTTAAAATTTCCGTTTTGAAAGATAGTGAAAAAAAAGGAACGCGGGTGCCATCTTGAGCCCGCCCTGGTGCGCAGCCCAGGCAAGGCATGCGCACCAAGGTGCCCACCCGAGGTGCACACCCGGGGCAAACCGGGCTCCGACTTCGTGCAGGCCGCACCTTGGAGCACACTTCGGAGCGCTCCTTGGTGCGCACCATGGTGCCCACCAGGGCGCACCCGGGGCAAACCGGGCTCCGACTTTGTGCACGCCGCACCTTGGAGCACACATCGGAGCGCTCCCAGGTTCGCACCAGCGTTGCGCACCTTTGATGCGCTGCCTTCACTAATTTCCAGAAAAGGCAAAAAAAAAACGATATTTTAAAATTTCCGTTCTGAAAGATAGTGAAAAAAACGGAACGCGGGTGCCATCTTGAGCCCTTCCTGGTGCGCAGCCCAGGCAAGTTGTGCGCACCAAGGTGCCCACCCTGGCGGAGGTGCGCGCCCGGGGCAAACCGGGCTCCGACTTCGTGCACTGCATGGTGCCCACCAAGGCGCGCAACCCAGCCAAGGTGCCCACCGCAGCGAAGGTGCACGCGAGGTGCGCACCCGAGGTGCACACCCGGGGCAAACCGGGCTCCGACTTCGTGCACGCCGCACCTTGGAGCACACTTCAGAGCGCTCCTTGGTACGCACCAGGGCGCGCAACCCAGCCAAGGTGCTCACCCCGGCGAAGGTGCACGCGAGGTGCGCACCCGGGGCAAACCGGGCTCGGACTTCGTGCACGCCGCACCTTGGAGCACACATCGGAGCGCTCCCGGGTTCGCACCAGCATTGCGCACCTTTGATGCGCTGCCTTCACTAATTCCCGGGTTCGCACCAGCATTGCGCACCTTTGATGCGCTGCCTTCACTAATTTCCAGAAAAGGCAAAAAAAAGAAAAAAATGAGATTTTAAAATTTCCGTTTTGAAAGATAGTGAAAAAAACGGAACGCGGGGGTGCCATCTTGAGCCCGCCCTGGTGTGCAGCCCAGGCAAGTTGTGCGCACCAAGGCACACCCACCCTGGCCAAGGTGGGTCACGGGGTGGGTCCTAGGGTGGGTAACGGGGTGGGTACTAAGGTGCGTGCCAAGGTGGGTCATAGGGTGGGTGCCAAGGTGGGCACCATGGGTGGGTGTGCACCAACCCTAGCCAGGGTAGGTCACGGGGGTGGTTGATCGGGGTGGGCGTCAAGGAGCCAAGATGGGTGGCAAGTAGCCAAGTTGCGTGCCAAGGTGGTGTCGGGGTGGGTGCCAAGGATCCAAGGTGGGTGCCAAGGAACCAAGGTGGGTGTCTGGGTGGGTGCCGAGGTGGAG
>NW_026729499.1:60000-63961 GCF_030272615.1 Cryptomeria japonica | reverse complement strand
ATACTGCTGGATCACTACTCTCATTTGTAACGAGGTCAATTGCTCCTGGGTGAACTAAGGGTTCGAAAACGCCTAACTTGTGAGGGCAAAAGGTAGGTAGTAAACCTATGGATCGAGCCATCCATGAGAGGATCCGGGAGAGGCCTGGAGCGTGGAGGCGGTCGATCTGGTAATGCGACTAATTAGCAGCAGCGCTGAGCCATGGAAGGGGAGCTATCCATCGAAGTCGTAGTGGCCGGGCATGGTATTCGGATAATCGGAGCAGAGCCCAAGTACCCGGGTCAACCCCAAATCTCTGATCTCCCTCCCTCAGATGGTGACTTAATCGAATGGCCCAGAGATAAGATAGCATCGCTGCTCCAACCCTTGTTCCTCGGATAGATAGGAGAGGCGGGTGGGAGGGAATAGAAGGATGTGACTCGTATCGACCGTTCCTCGTAAGCTTGTGGTGGTGATATCAGTTGAGTGGCATCATTGCGATCATTATGGATTCGGCCTTTGAATGACATTCTAAATAGCTGGGACCGATTGATGCATAGAAGCAGCAGGGATGGGCGGGCACGAGACGTGGGCCCTATATATCTATCTGGGCTTCTTAGAACCGGGCGGGAGTAATAGGGAATAGTTAATCCATAGGCAGGGTTTGATCCGGAGCCCTTCCCTTAATCGAATAGGGCTTTGGGACGTCGATCGCCATCCAGATCCAGCAAGTGAGACCGGCAAGTAAAGTCAAACAAAATATATATATATGGATAGGGGGACCTCGACATTCATTAATTCCTAAATGCATTTATGTAGATAGGGACCTCTTCATCCCCTTAGAATAGTAGGGCCCGGCTCCCACCCACCCGGCTCGATCTGGCCGGTTATTGCTCTATCTTTCCATCGCATACCCCTTAGAATAGTAGGGCGAGTTACTCTAGCAGGCCCCGTAGGGGAGGCCGAGGTAGCTTATGAACTATATTAGCAACCGGGCATGTTACGTATAGAATCTTGGCTGCCCTATTATTCTATTATTCAACTATAGTTATAGTTAGTGGGGTAGGGGCCCTAACTAGCCATAATTCTATGGACCACCCCCGGAACGGCAAGTGGGAGGGAATCTAGAGTTCTCCAGAATAATAGAAAATAGGGGCCGGGTAGGGCTTTCGACGACGAATAGTTCTATGGTTCGGCTGTTTATCTTCTATACGTAACATGGGTGGGTGGGAACTATAGTGCGAATAGTAGGGCAGCCATCTACCGACTAGCCTATAGAATGGTAGGGGCCATCCCAAGAAGTTAGCAGGCTGATTAATTAACACCCAGATATTAATTAGCGAATAGTAGGGGTAGAATAGAACTATTCAACTATAATGGGGGGTGGGCATGTGTAGTATAGAATCGAGATGCTTCTGGGAGGGCACCTTCCAAGCACCGGAGCGAGAAAGAACCTTCCAAGCACCGGCTAAACTCTATGTTGCTTTCGAGAAAGGAGCAAATCCTCAACTCGTTAATTAGGCCATCCGGGGGTTAGGGTTAGGTAAACTCTCCTACAGTCTATCCAGAGAGAAGGGCTATCCAGAGAGCACTCCCGGAACTAATCAACTACCGGGTAATGGAATTCCTTCCAAGCACCGGTTAGCAGAGAGAAAGCTCCTTGCCGCCCTCGGTTAGCCTACCTAATCAACTAATTTGGATCGACCTTCCAGATTCTTTTTGAACAATAAATCCCCGTAGGGCCGGTTGGTTGCGGGTGGGGGGGAATTATAGCTTATTTTAGTTGTTGAACTGCTTTCTCATTTCTATGTAGTGAAGTCGGTGGGTGGGTGGCCCCCCCGGGAGGTAGATTATGGTGTTGGGCCAAACTATGAAGGATGTTGGGCCAAACTAATCGACTACCGAGTTCCATCCGAGCATGCTTTCATGGCACGAGGGTAGGGACGGAAGGAAGGTCAAAATTGATGCCTAGGGGAAGGTTTGTGCCTCCCTTCCTCCATGGCTTTCTTGCCTATAGAATAGTAGGGCCTTCCTTCCGTAGGAGCCCCCTTAGATATAGTAGGCCAGGCCGAACAATCCAACCATTCCATCCTGTAATAAACCCAGGGAGGCTTCCTTCATTCCATCCTGTAATCAACCGGGGGTGAGGACAGGTTCATTCCATCCCGTGTAGGCGGGTTATAGCTATTATGTATGCTCCCCTAACTACCTTACCCTAACTTCCTATCTAGAGCGCTGGTCCTCCTCTATCTCTTTGTTCACTTCTCTCTGGGCGAGCGATGGACCTTCCTTCCGTTAGTCCCTGGACTATTCTTTGTTTCAGTGGGGCTGTAGACAACTCCTTTCCGAACTCCTTTCCGTGTTGCAGGGTTGCCCAGTAGGGCAACACTTCCAACGTGAGATGAATTGAGAATACAATGGCCGGAGAACAAGAAAGCAAAACAGGATGGTCCCCTCGGTCCAGCTCAGCATTACTCCTCGGGAAGGCCAAAGAATGTTAGCAGGAGGGTAGGCAGACTGTCATGCTATTGCCTCCCAACCTCGTGAATTCTCCTCGAAACGGCTCTCCACCCCCGGTAGTCCTTCATTCACTCCTACCTTCCGACACTCTCATCTGTCAATAATTGCCGAGATATCGATTGGAAATACTTGATCTGGTAGAGATGGGAATCAATCGTCGAGTCCTGTGCCTGGATCCTTTGTTTCCGGAAGTCTCCAGTCGCTTTGTTTCTTTCTGTTAGCTGGGGGTGGGGAATCCCTTAGAATAGTAGGGGGGGTGGAAAACTATAGCTGCTGGAATTTGAGTTAACGTTATCATCCGAGCTAGGGCCCTGGGCCACCCTTTCTTCACACCCTCGTCGGTTAGGCACTAGGCCAATCCAACAGGTATTAGGACAGGAAAGCTTTACTATCCGAATGACTTTTCGGCAAGAACTATAGCCGGAGGAAAGAAAGATGCTAATCCAACGAGGGCGGATGATAATTGAAGGAACCTCCGTTTCGGTAACATCATTACCCCCGGCAATAAGATAATAAATCTATCTCCGTATCTCCCAAACTGTCTGGTGGATGGGACAGACGCGAGCAGCAGCAGAGACTCCAACCCAACTTCTCTTCCCATGCGCCCATCCTCACCCGTGCAGGGGTGTAGCATCCTATCTATAGAACTTCTCTTGCCATGCGACCAATGAAGGTAGGCTTCGGAGGGTCCTCGTTATTAGGTATGGGATTTTATTGGACTCGAACCGTGTAGACGCGAGCAGAGACTCCAGCAGAGACTCCTCACGGGGCCCTGGAGAACTTGGAGGATTATTGGGATGTTACGTATGGATGCGCTGAAAGGAAGGCCATCATCGTGCAGGAGCGATTCTATACGTAACATGCCAACAGTAATAGAAACCTCTTGATTAATCAGCTTGCTAGAATAGGGGGGGCCACCCATCTGCCCCGGCCTATTCGACCACCCATTCTACCGAACTATCGAGTCCGGGAAGCAGGGTGGAAAACTCTAGTTCCTGGGAAGCTCCCTTGTTACTCTAGCCCCCTACTATTCCCGGTAGGGGGGGCGAATAGTAGGGGCCTATTGCCATAGTAGGGGCTGAAGCACCGTGCAGGGTGGGTGGGAGGACGTGCCAGGGTCTTCCTCCTTAGAGCCAACTACCTGGCCCCCCCTGGGAGGTAGATTATTGTAGGGGCCCTCCCTCTATGCAGGGTGGTTATATTGATCACCCGGCACATCAGAATAATGGCAGTGTGCATTCATAGGGACTATAGTTAGGGGGAGTCTATCTCCGGCCGTATCAACCCATTACATTGCATTATTAGACGATGGTTCATTCATCACCATCATCCGAGTACCGGCGCCTGTTATGCCTTAAATAAGTTGATCCATGCCATCTATATCCACCCACCCACAATTGAATCTGGCCCTATCCAATCTATTGTTTGGCGTTCTACTATCTCACATTGTTCCATGTGCTTC
>NW_026729499.1:0-55000 GCF_030272615.1 Cryptomeria japonica | reverse complement strand
CTGCGTGGGCACCAGTAATATTATGGGTGGCAGAGGTATAGGACACAGAAGCCAAGGAGCAAGCAGCACTCTGCATTTGGGTCAATAATCAGTAGTTGCAACTACTGATTATTTCGTTTCTCGCAGTCGTCGAACGATTATTAAACAGTAGCAGGGGTGGAGGCAGGTGCGGATGCATATAAAGATCCAGAGCGAACAGTTCCAAATCCGGGCGTGGATTCGGGCTGTGGGTGGGCAGTCGTCGAACGATTATTAAACAGTAGCGGCGAAGGCAGAGCCATTTGGGGGATAGACAAGGGCAGAGGCACCGAAGCCAGCAACAGAGCAGTCGTCCGGGGAGGACGAGACCAGCAACAAAGCTAGCAGCACCCCTACGGGCAGGGCTAGTCCCAGGTTAAGCTGATCCACCGGCATCTAAGCGAGCAACACCTTAATAGTTCTCGCCTCCCTTTGTTCAAGCAGCGTGATTTTATGCTTTCCATTGCATTGCTACTGTCGAATAATCGTTCGACGATTGCATGACTTGCGACTGAAAGCTTTCTGGCATCATCAGTAGGTCTCTGCTCGTGAATTGTGACCAGCAACAGATTGAGATGGAGATTGACTGGTTACGGTCCGAAAATAAAATCCAGGTGCTTTGCAAGGCGCGGAAGTCAAAAAAAACAGAAATAGTTGTTAGCATAGAGGCAGAAAGTAGAAGCAAAGGCAGGGGTTTCATAACCATCATCAGCACGGTTGTGGGTGGGAGTATCTAGTCAGTGGTTTCAAATCCTCTAATTCAACATCCGGTTTTAGCATATCCAGTCCCAGTTGTTACCTATTTTGAACAAGTCAAGAGGTCGGGAGTCCCTACTATCTATAGGAGTCCGTTGACCAAGTTTCATAAGCAGTTGATCTTTTTGAATAAGAACTGGTTTTGGATCCATATCCAGAAAATCCAATTTCTTATCCATATGCATATCCATAGTCATCAGTTACAGAGTCCTCAGTAGCAACCCCTGTTATTAGCCGCCCTCGGGAACAGATCCAATTCCAGATTGAGAGCCAGACCCAAATACATATGCTGTAGAGCAAGTAGATCAAAATGCATATCCCGTTCCGTAACTAGCTGATTGAGTTTACCCGGCAGTAGAGACAGTTTACCAAGTTGAGTCAGTTTATTCAGTTTATTAGCCAGTTGATCCTTAGCAGCATAAAGAGCAGCTAGAACGGAGCCAGTTGATCAAGTTGAGTAAGCAGCATTTGAGCTAGTTAATTGGAGAGCCTATTTCATTTCTATATCTGGAGCCTCCCATAAACACATATCCAGTAATGGTTGACCCGGTATCAGTTACAGAGAAAGCATAGTCAGTAGCATCCCTTCTGGATCGAAAGATTGTTCCGGAGCCGTAAGCGAGTTACCCGGTCGTTGAAGCAAAGGCAACAGAGGCTAAGGCATAGGAGGCAGAGGTACGCTTTCTCATTTCATATCTTTGAAACCCAACTGCATCCTCACTATCACCATAAGCAAGAAAGGCCGAGTCACCATCACCGTATCATCCAGTTCCAGTTGTAAACCCATAATACATCGAGGTTTACCCTTCTCGGGTAGCTATCTACCCAGCAACAGATTCAATTCCGGGTGCAAGGGCACCATCAGCACCGGTTGTTCCAGCAGTTGAAGCACCAATAGCACTAGTAAAGGTAGGCCGGCTTTAGTGATTTTCCAGGATGTGATGTTCCGGCAATTGGTCCTAGATATGGTGTTGCTATATTCGCATATGTTCTTAGAATAGTCTTTTCAGCTCCTTAGCCAACAGTAGCAGAGGTGGAGATAGGAGAAGCTAGGGTGGAGGGAAAGGAAGGGAAGGCAGGGGGGAGGAAGTAGCACCGAAAGTTTTCCTCGTTGACTAAAAAGCACTACTAACAACAACAGTTGCACTTGATCAATATTGAAACCTGGGATCCCTCCCAATTTGATAGCTTGATCCACCCTGAGTTTGATAAATCTTCAGCTGCCGCCATTCGTCCTTCCGCTGGCACTCCTTGCCACCGACCAAGGACGACCAAAGGTACCACTTCTTATTGATCGAGTAATTCTGTGCCAAATTGCCGGATCGAGAATCTCCTCCTCTCCTTAATGATCCAATGGTTCGAACAGCCTTGATGATCCAATGGTTCGAACAGTAAGAATGGAGAAGTAGCACCTAATGCCATCATCTGTGGTTCCCCGGGTCCTGTTCTCCTTTACCTAGCCGCCCAACACAGATTCCGAAGAAACCTATGATCGATTCAGTAGTTCCTGTTGATTAATAACCAGCATCCAAGAGAGCACTTGTTTAAGTCGATCCAGCAGAAGCAGATTAAGCTCTAGGAGCGGGGTCAGTAGCTTACCTTGAAGCAATTGCCTATAGAAAAAATGGGGGGTCCACCTGTAGCATATACATCCCTTTTATTGAAAAATATATATAGCCTGTATCCCTTCCGGGTTGAGAGCCAGATCCAATAGCATAAGACACAGGGGCGGAACCACAGAGGGCAGCATTAATGGAGCCAGCAGAATAGGTAGTTAACCACCCAGCGGGAGACCGTACATCTTAGCTAGTAGCAGCTATATACTATACCAAAATATGGGACGACCAAATAATGTCAGTAGCAAGGGCGGATCTCGGCGCAGATTCTATAGCATACCTAGGTCGCCCGGTCCCTACTATTCTAAGGTAGTTGTCCATATGATATAAATAAAGCCCACATTATATAAATAAAGCCCACATCGGTGTCGATAAAATCTCCCGGCACATTTCGAAATCCAGTAGCGAAGGCAAGGGAAAAGCACAGTAAGCAGCCCTACCAACTTTCCATGACCTAGTACCAGTAAATGATCCAGCAAGGGCAAAGGTTGGAGTAATGGGAAAGGTAGAAGCTTAAGAACCATCATCATTAGCGGGGGTAGGGGCATAGCTTGTTTTAGTTCCTCCAGTCACGGAGTCCCTAGTCCAAAATTAAGTTGACCGAGTGAAAGCAGTTGATCACCCATCACCAATAGCAAAACTCAAAGAGGCAATAGGAAGAAAGGCGGGGCCGGTTGATATTGTTGAACCAATTGAAGTGGATCACCCAGCATCCGAGTTAGTATTCTCGCCATGCTAAGGTGGTATGAGAAGGTGCTATAAGATCTATGCGCCAGGGGAATTGTTAAGTGAAGGCGTTTCAACTATTCGCAATGTCCAACCTGCGCCTGTCGCTACTTCTGCCTAGAATAATGCCCTTGATGGATTAACAACTGGATCATCTTATTAGGATTATGGGTCACCCGCCATCAATCAGTGGAGGCAAAGGAAAGGTGTAGATGAAAGCAGCACCAATCGTTTAGGCAGTATTTAAGCCAGCAGCAGAAGAGCAAGCCAATACAGATACATCACCATCGGAGAAAAAGCCAATTTCAGCTCTAATTCCAGTATCATTTACAGGTCCATATCCGGTACCTCGCCGGGAATCCCTTTGAAAGAAATAACTAGTACCACCCGCAGATTAAGGTTCTGCCGGTAAAGTCTTAGGCCATCAAGTGTATATAGAAGTGCGTAATAGAAACTTTAGAAAGGGCATATGGGACCTATGGGCCTTATACAAGCTATGTGAGAGACGAAAGGGCGTACCTGGAGTAAGTATACCTGAGTACAAGTGCTCTCATTGACTTCTGACCGAGAAGCAGTGCAGTATAAGGTGTCCATAGAAAGATGTCCATAGAAAGATAAAGCGGAGTCGGCTAGGGCGGAATAACCTAGGGTGGGTCCATATCCAATGCTATAACCTGTTGATTCACTAGCACCAGAGGCATATAGAGTAGCCATAGAAGCAAAACCTGTAGGCCCATCAGCAGCAGCAGATCTAGTCCCAAATCCCATTAATGACCTTGAACCAATTACCATAAACAGGAGCATAGGCAAAAGTAGTTGTTTCACCCGTTTACCCAGGAGCAGAGACCATTTCACCACCAGTGAGAAAAATAGCAAGAGCATAATCCACATAATGGGAAAAGGTACCACCAGAGGAGGCAGATTCAATTCAATTACACATCATGCCATTGAAAGTGCATATCCCACTTTCATTTACCCTGGTGATACGAGCGTATGCGTTGCAACAAGTCCATCCATTTCATTCAACAGCGAAAGCAGAGGCAGCGGTACCAGAGTGCCTACTTAACCTCGTTGACCGAATTTTAGCACCAGTAATTCCCAAGCTATTGGTTGAAAGGAGGGGCTCCCCTTGTGAATCTCATATTTTGGATGGGTCATACCTATATAAGAACGTTTTGGATGGGCACACCCTAGCCAAGAGCAGGAGCAAAGTCAAAGGACACAGAGACATAGGGAGCGCTTAAATAAGCAAAAAAACCAGCAGTAGATCTCGCGGATTCACCAGTAACGGAGCCAATCTAGTGGAGACACAGCCAGTAGAGTGAGCATCTAAGCCAACATAGCAGATCGAGACCCAGTGCCAATTAGAAGACCCGGCATCCCTTCCAGTGGAGTCAGTAGATCCAGCATAAGCAGCAGAGACGGAGACATAGTAATAGCCAACAGCAGCAGATACAGTTTAACCATTTACCCTATATAATAGATGCACAGATCGTGACCGAGATTTGGATCGTGGTAGAGATCCATACCCATAGCCTACATACCCATAGCTAGTAGCTTATCCAGTCCCATAGACAGTCTCGCCTAGAGCACCTAAGTAAGCATCCGTAGCAAAGGAACCACCCGCATAGGCATAGCCCGTAGCTTCCCTTCGTTTGGTTAAAGATCCCGCCATTGAAGCAGTCGGCCCTTCTTTCATATTATGAAAAGGCAAAGGTGCCTAAAGCAAAGGTAGAACCACCATATCGATACCCAGAAGCAGCGTAGCTAGTTGTTTATACTTACCTGCTCTCCGTGCAGGTAAGAGCTCACCCGTTGCATTAAGTAGATTCTATTAATTAAGCGCAAGTGATTCAGCAGTTTACTAAGCAGTAGATCCAGTAGCTTAAGTAGATTCAGCAATTGGTTAAGCAGTTCCTTACCCAGCAGTTGCAGTTCCTGTCCCAGCAGCATACCTTCCATTTCGAGAAACAGCCCTTTAGTTTATTTAGGCCCGTAGCAAGAAAGACAAGGGCAGGTGCAGGTGCAGATCAAGATCGAGACACCGCAGCTAGGGTAGATTCATAACCGGCTCTCTCTTTGCGGGTCTAGTTACTGCCTTTATCCTTGTCTATGCCTCTGCGGGATCAAATGATTAAAGGTCAACTCGCTTTCGAACTGCGCTTGGAACGAAGGTGCACGTATGAATGAAGATCCACCTGGATGAAGGTACGTCCGGGGAGTCACTTGCATGCTCCCATGATGGGTCATCCATACATAGGGGTGGCATTTGAACCAGTTCCAGTCGCAGTTCAATAGTCAGTAGCGTCCCTTCCTATTAAAGAGAAAGACGCAGCATCAAGGGTAACATAAGTTTAGGCGGTGAAACCCACAACGAAGGGGCAGCCAATTGCAATCTATAAACCCCCCAAAGAACAAAGTCAGGTAGAGGCGAGAGAAGAAGCATAGCTAGGACTTGGAGTCAGAGCATAAACCAAGCTCATAAGTATCAAAGGCTCGGCAGGAATCAGAACTAGAATAGTGGGGAGGTGCACCGGAACTACTAATCCCGTAAAGGATCAATCGCAGCAGAAGAAAACCCATGACCTTCCCTTTGACCATATTACTTGCTCTGCCTGTACTTTTCTGTTCCGGTCACTGCCTTTCCTGTTCTGTATTACCGCCCCTATCTTTCCTATCCTACCGATGTATAGGTTCGACTGATCATGTAGGTTGTGCTGGGGAATTATCCGATTGACCGTTTCTCTTTCTGCCCAACCTGTGTTGAGATGGTCCTATGGGTGAGGAATAAGCCTATGGTTCTGCATTTTCTGGAACCGAGCGAAGGTCGACTACCTGTATCCGCTTCCCCGAATTCCAATTAGTGAATCCAGAAAGCCAAACTCCGGCCGGAACTAGAGTTTCCGGCCTGCCAGATAGGGCCTCCCACCTAACGGCTAATCCCCGGAACAGATATAGAATCGGGGCCACCCACCCCCTACCATTCTATAGGCTAGCGGTAGATCCCTTACTATTCGGCTGGGGTGGGCCCCTACTTATATAGGTAGTTTGCCGCCGCGGCTAGCCGGAACTATAGTTTCCCACCCTCTACTATTTGCCGGCAAGAAACAATAGGGGGGTCACTAACTACAATTCCCAACCCAACCCAGGTGGGAGGACTTCGACGTTGTCCGCGATCCCCTACTATTTGTGAGGGGATCAATGGCTCAATGGTTCCTTAGGTCCCTACTCTTCTAAGGCCCCTACTATTCAGCTAAACTATAATGGGTCCCCCCTGGGAGGTAATTAATATTGTGGGGGGGGGTCACTTTTCCAATCATATGAGCCAGACTTTTGATCGACGAAAGGGGCGGCCCTCCTCCAATTCTAGTTGAAGGGCCCTACAATTCTATGGGCCCCTACTATTCAGCTATAATGGCGGAGGTAATTAATATTGTGGGGGGGTGGGAGGATAGCCGATTATTGGGAGGGAGTTGCCCCCCTTAGAATAGTAGGGCAGCCGGAATATGCCTCTTGAATTGAGAGACGGATATTTGTTCGAGGGAGATCTAAAAACTCTGTTCGAGCGAGAGCTAAAAACTCTGCGAGAGAGATCGATCTCGACGATCCGCCCTACTATTCTAAGGCGATCTTGTCTTGAGAGACGGCCATAGAATGTCGAGGCCCCCTACTATTCTATTCTAATGGCGATCTCTTGTACCGTCTCAGCAGACGGCCCCTACCTCTATAGTGGAGAGACGGATATTTATTCTTCGAGTGAGATCCTAAAACTCTGCATGCGAAAGAGATCTTACGAAAGATCCGCCCGACCCGCCTATAGAATGGTAGGGGCGTGAAGACTTGCGATCGCCATAGAATTTGAGGGGGAGAGACGGATCTTTCATCGAGAGACGGCCCATAGAATAGTAGGGGAATCGAGAGACGGATAAAGAGAGAGACGGATAAAGAGAGACGGATAAAGAGATCGATCGCCCCGCCCCATAGAATAGTAGGGGAATCGAGAGACGGATAAAGAGAGTTTTTAGCCCCTACTATTCGGCCGAAAGCATTAATTACCCATAGAATTGTAGGGCTTGATTGAAACCCCCATAGAATTGTAGGGGGCCCTTCTATAAAGAACCCTTTAAATAGTAGGGGGGGGGCGCTAAAATAGTTCTAGAATCGCCCATAGAATTGTAGGGGGCCCTCCCCCCAGCCTTTGCCTCCTCCTCCCACCCACCCCAATTAATGTACGCCTGCTAGAGTAAGGAACTATCCAGAATTCCCCACGTCAATTAATCAGCCTGCTAGAGTAAGCCCCCTACAATGGCAATGGGACGTATAGAATCTGGCCCTACCGCCAGCCCTGGCGTTGCGAATAGTAGGGGTCTGGGTCATATGACTTGCAAAGCCCGAAACGCATTGGGGTGGGCCCTACCTTTGAAGATCCTTCGTCTTGCTTATATGACTGGCAAAGTGACCCTTCTCGGGGTGGGCTTTCTTGCCGTTGGTGTTTGCTTTGGAATCATAGCTGGGAAATAAGGGTGTCTGAGTAAGGATGGGTGGCCAAATCTATTATTGACCGGGTATAGCCGTCTCAGGTTGAACCACTCATGTCAGGGCGAAAGGTTCGGCTCGGGTATTCATGCTTTTACTTTCCCGAATAAACAAAAGGAAAAGGAGAACCGGTCGAGTCACTTCGTGCCTGAGTGAATCGAATTCCGCCTACGTTCATTCATGTGTTCAAAATACCATACCGAAAGGCGGCATAGAATCTCCTTAGCCACCCACCGATAGCCGAGCAGTGGAGTATTAAACTCACGACCCGGGACGGACTTACTAGTTCATGCTGGGACTTAGGAGTGCCGCCTTTCTGACCAAGCCCGTTCTTACCAATCAGTATACGCTCAGCGGTGATCTCTAGGGCCTGGAACCCCGGGCCAATAGAATCTATTTGAAGCGAGCATCCTACATCGATAACAGCATGGCCGAAGGGAGCTGAGCATGAGACTGGAGCGGCTTTCGAACTGCTCGATGCTTTGTTCCCTCGTCCCTAGCTTGTTCCTCTCGTCCCACCCGTTCTGATAGTTTCTTTCACCCTATCGATCAACGTTCAGTGCTTTCACCCGTAGTAAACAACGAGGAGGGGGAAGAGCAATACCTTCCATCTCGTAGCTTTTATCCGTTTAGCTCCCCGGTTATACCTTCCCTGACATTCGCGTAGTTCAACTAGGCATATGTCATATTACATATAGAAAACAGAATAGCGGCATATGCTGTAAAGGACCACCCTATATATCTTAGTTGGAGAATTGAGAAGTCAGTGTGAAATAAGGAATCCAACTGCCACAGTTGGTTACTAGCAGGCCGTTTATATTAGAATTTCGTTTGCCCTAAAAGTCTATGGGGCAGCACCGCCCCCGACCCACAACTATTTCACGGAAGTCGGGGCCCGGTCCAAAAACTTATTCCGCATACATAAGAGCAGCATCAATGATTGTGAAGTATCTCCAAAAAAACCGTGCGGGGGTCTAAATGTATAGGGTATAGATGGCAATGCATTTTATAGACATGAATTCTTGTCCTTTCTGTCCGTTAGTCGGTAGTGCTTGGTGCTCTCTATCGCTGCGGTGTGCCTAGAAAGTAACAGCCCGACTTAATGAACAGACCTTTGCTTACAAGCACAGTCAGACTGGTTGGCACGCTCAAGTGATTGACCATGTCGTTACTTGCATCAATTGATCCAGAAAGCCATGATGATGTCACCGTTATATATGTAATATGACTGAAGTAAGAACGAGCACTTTTACCTCGCTAAGATATGGAGCAGGATCACTGGGCAAATCAATCAATATTAGCGCGGCTGAGCGCAATCGATAGACCCTGGTGATAGGTGTGTCGGATCAGGCTGAGTAAGATCCAGGGCGATTCTCTGGCTACACAAGGGCACTCTGTATTTTCTTTATTAGGAGCATTCGGAGCTAAGGTTCTAGGGCCGGCTCCGGGTTCTTCCATTCATTACATTCAGTAAAGAGGATGAAGAAATATTCAATTCATAGACGGGGGTAATCGACAGGCTATAGCGATCACTGCAGATGCTATATTAACTAGAAGAGATACGTCTACCTATACTTTTGCGAAGGATGGAAGGTGGGAGCCGGCATCAGTCCGATCGTAGCAGCTCCTTAGGATCGGTTCTTCCACGATAAAATGGACGCGGTTTAACCTCGCTTTGCACGAGACCGACCTACCTGCTGGGCCCTGCTTTCACTTTAGCAGCTTAGCTGAACAGCGTGGAAAACGACGCCGGTGGGCTGCTAAGTAGTAGTGCGATTCATGCGGAATACCGGAGGGAAAGAGCTTCATATGTCCACCTAGCGACATTAGGATTATGTCCACCTATCCCCATTATAGAGTAGGGGCCGCCCAGAAGTGGAGAAACGTTGTTACGATCTCCTCCGTGTGGGGAGTGTTAACCGTTCGGAACCATGTTTTCGGATCAGGGCGCAGAGCTCAGCTCTGTCTTAGCCACCGAGCGAAGCGCAGGCCGATAACTGAGGAAGCAGACCCTGGGGATGTGAATGACGAGGGCCCCCAGGCACCTAAGGTGAAGAAACGCAGCTCCCACCCTACACTACTCCCCTCTTCCAATACTTCACTACGCGTCAACTTGGTAGCGAAGAAACCAGATCAAATCAAAGCAGGAGAGCCATGAAACTTGAAGGTTCGTTGCTCCTTCCCCATCAGGGCTATCTCGTAGCAGGCGGGGATTTCTCTCATATTACGAGCAACAGGTCGCTTCTCACTGAACCTTCCCAGATAGGGGGGGCTGGTGGACCAATCCCGCTTACTGAACCCACGCTGATCAAGGGCTTGACCGTTGTTAGGGCTCGAGAGAACATTTCCGGTATAGATTCTATTGGGGTGAGCTTACGAAGAACGAACGGAAAAGAACTACTCGCTACTAACAGGAAAGAAAAGGACCGGAGAAGAGAGAACTATAACCTACGAGGAGTGAGATGAGCTACTCAGAGATAGGTAGGTGATTGGAACGAAGCCGCGTGTTCTTTACGAGTGAAGACGGTCCCTTTTTTCGCAGCTCACAAGGCCCTCGGATCCGAGCCTCGGTCCAGTCAAGCCCTATTGATCAATGTCATGACCGGCCGCATGCATTGGGTTCTTAGGTAACCCATCGCATCGTATATTCTTCCGTCGCCTCAAATTCTATGGGCGTTTCTCTGTTGCACACCATACGAATTATAATACGCTTAATCGACTGGCTGGTTCAACTGCTGCTTCATCGACTGGATCAACAACCATATATGGATCAAGTGAACCAACCGGATCAACTGCTTCATATGGACCTGGTGGAACTACTCGTGCTTATGATGGCTCTGCTCCTGCTTCTAGGTAAACTGGATCAACAACCGGAATAGGAGCTGCTTATGCCTTTGTCTCTACTACGAGAAAGTATGGGTATGGGTAAACAACAGAATCAACTGCTGCTGCATCACTTACTAAGGCTGGTGCATTGTATATATATATATATAATGCGCATCTGTCTCTGCGTCTGCATCTGGATATGGAACTACTCTTTACTAATGACTCCCACCTAACTATTAGAAGCTCTGCCCTTGCCCTGTCGTCCTTTGCTGTTGGCTTTGCTGCCTTTCCTGGTACTTTCATTGCTGAGTCAACTGCAGCATCGACAGAAAGGGCTGGTTCAAGGTCATCTGTACAATCAACAGAAGAAATTGCTGGATCTACTACTGGATCGACTGCAACTTCTGCTGCATCAAGGACTGGGTTAGAAATGACTGGATAAACAACTGGAACTGGCTACGACTCTGCTACTGGATCGACGGAGAGACGGCTCAATCAATGGCTAAATCAACCGCTTAATATACAGCTTCATATGCAGCTTAATCAAAAGAATCGACTGACTCATCTGCGGACTCAACATCTGCTGACTCTGACTCTACTTACTCTGTCTCTGTTCCTATCTCTCGGTCAACGAAGTCCACTGGGTATCTATCTTGATATGGAATTGCAATTGGTGGTGATGTTTCTACCTTTGCCTCTGTTTCCAACCTGGCTGCTCACTTTGTTGTTGCTCAAAAAACTTGTGTTTTGAGCCGGCCGCGGGTACTCGAATTGAATCTACTACATATGCTCCTTATCGATAGCTTGTTCCGGCATAGCCCGTTGTTCCTGGGAGTGATGCAGATGCATTCGTTGCATATGATCCAGTAACAGAGCTACCCGTTCTATAGCTTTTTCCTGCACCCAAGTCAGCATCTAAGCAAGCAGGAGCAAAGGTTGCAGTATCAATGTTGAGTCGGTATGGCATCCTTCGTATCGTGGTCGATATTGGCATAGGGAAATGAAAAGATGAGTCGGTGTGGTTTACACCATTTATAAGTTTGGTGAACAATCTGCGGGTGATCCCTTTATGTTCCAATCTGACAGTAACTCGGCCCTACAACTATCTGTTAGGCCATGTTGGTCAACGTGCTGATTGGCCTTTTTCTCTTTCTGCCCAACCTGTGTTGAGATGGTCCTATGAAACAACTGGAAGTGGGTCCACTCGGTCAAGATCTGGATTCGGGCGAGATGATGGCTATAAAATCTAGAGGATGTTGGCTGGGATGCAACAAGGCTTGATTGGTGCTGGCTTTGCAATAGTGCATCGCATATAATAGCGAGTACTATTTCATTGGATAGAAAATTGACACTTAGGACCTGCATAAAATTGAATACCATTATTGGTCATTCTAATATGAAGGACTCACACACTGATAAAGAATTTCATTTGATATTCATTTTGCAATCCTATTACTAGTTATGGAGGTTATAAGCATAGCCTCTACCCATTTCATGAAGTAATGAGTGGCTGCGACTATATATTTTTCTCGAGGTGGCACTAATATACCCCATAAGGTATCAACCTCAAATGGAAAAGGGCCAAGGAGACTCACTGGGAATCAGGTCATGGAAAAGAGCATGCACTAAATGAGACTGACACTTACATAAAGCATAGATGCAGGTAAAGTTAGGGATATCACGGTGCATGGTGGGAAAAGAATAGCCAATGCACAGGATCTTGGTATAAGTTAGGTTAACACAAAAAGATTATTGACAAACACTAGCATGGGCGGATAGACAAGTATTTGGGTTGGGATACACATCGAAGGAGAACTCCATAAAAACTTCTCTTCAAAAGAGTACTATCAAGCTGTTGAATGAATTAAATAAGAAGAGTTGGTGGTTCTGAGTCAACTGATTATGGGTAAACAAGCTCACTTGCATCATCAATCGGATCAACATAAACCGTTGCTTCTCCCACTTAACCGCTGCTCCGACCTCTGCGCCTGGATTTGGATCTACTGGCCGGGGCGCCTAACCTGGGCTGCTAAGTAAGGATAGATGTGTTCTATGGGCTCTCTGTACGCCTTTATCTGGACTGAATAACAGACAGATGGCAAGACGGTAACGGGATGTGCCTTTGAATTGTATAGCTGGCGTAGAGTCTTTGTTATTAATCATTTCTAGTCCGGAGCGCAGCGTTTGCTTTAAGCCCCGGCATTGCGTCTCTTCATGTGTCCTGCTCCTAGAAGACAGGACCTTGCTTTATATACTATGCATTGATCCTTTCCATAGCGGGCAGTTTGACCAGCATCGAAGCAAGCATAGGCATCACCATCAGTTTAAGTCGTTTACTCAGCAGTTGAATGGAGTTCTGAACTAATAGCAACTAGGAACAGGGGACAAAGAAGCCATTGATAGGTTTGTCAGTTTTCTATTTGGATGCATAGGAAGGAGAGGCAGAGGCAGGCTTAGTTACACCAGACCTAGGCTTATTACATTGGCCCTACCTACACCTTACAATAGGTCCTATCCACACCTTCCTTACATACAGAGCTACGAAACTAAGCATACCCAAGCGTACTGAGGGGCACATTACCAGGGCTGGCATCCCTGCCTTTCCCAGCTTCTTTCTTCTCGCCTCCCTGTTCCGCCATAGAATTGTAGGGGGCGCACTTGTTCCGGCTTTTTGCACATTCTATCCCAGAGTGGGCTATGGATACGGTGATTCAGCTGATGGTTCAATAACTGGGACTGCACCTGGAAATGGATCAACGTCGAACTGGTGATGCGGGCTGATAGTTCCGGGTCAACCACTCGGTCAACAGGCTAAATTGGCACATATACTAGTCCTAGCTATGCTGCCTACACCTTAGCTTATGTCTTTGTCTCTGTTTCTCTCGCCTCTTATGCTGGTACCTCTGCTATCGGGAATCCGCTTCTAGATATGCATCTAGAACTGGTTTCGGCTCTGCTGCTTTCTTTGCCACTGATACCGGACTAAAGAAACTGGAAAAACAACAACTGCTGAGTAAATGGGTTAAGCTTATGCTGGTGGATAAACTTAAATTGGAAAAAGATCAAGCGCTTACACTCGGTCAACTGCAATTGCTTCTGCATCTATATCTGGGTCTGCCCTTGTCTTTGCTGCGTTTGGCTTTGCTTCTACCGCCTCTGAAAAAAAATTGGGCTTTGAGATGTTTTTGTTTCTATCGATGGATTTGTTTATCGGTCAATCGGTGTTGCTTGAATCTCTGATGCCTTTGCCTCTGGCTATGATGCTACTGGTTATGGTGGTACTGTTGAAAGGGCTAGTGAAAGTAAGGAGCCTGGTGCAAAGCCTTAGCTGGTGCTACTTCTCCTGCTTCTGGTCCTGCCTTTCCTGCTTCTCCCACTGATTCTCAATCTCGATCTGCATCTGTCACTGCCTTTGCTAGGTCTTGGTCTCGCTCGGATGTACCAAATTATCGGCAAAAGCTTTCAAGGGTGGCATCGTTAAAGAAAGTAAAGTGCATAGAAAATCAAGGATCAAATAAAGATTTGAGAACTGTAAAGGAAATAGAAAGTCTTTAGTTTTTGAGTCTATTTAGGATTCATTAAGTCTGTATGCTTAGGAAAGAGAAAGTCTAGGAGCAGGTATGCTTAGGATCTATTAAGTATCTAATGTTTAAGAGAGATTAAGAAGACTATTGTGAATTTCATGATATAAAGAGAGATTTTGACTAGGAAGTCTTTTATGTTGAAGAGAGGAAGATTGAATCAAATCTATATTAGGCTTATCCCTTATTATCTCTTTTTACACACCATATGCAGGAGAAGCCCTAACCCCTCTATTTAGTCAGTATGCTTTAGGTATTAAGGAACTCTATTAGGAGAGATCAAGGATTAAGTGTAAGAACTAGACTCCTATTATTAGTTTCTAGATTGATTGAACAGTAGGAACTAGTAATATGCTTTATGTATAAGAGAAGAAGATTGAATATTAAGAATAGGATCTATTCTTCTTGAGTAGCTACTACTATAAAATAAGTGATCAAGTTGACTCAATCTAAATCTTAGATTTCACCCTCCCCTGCTATGAGAATAAGGGCCTATGTTTTCTTGTGGATTTTTCATATATCAACGTTGATAACTATTCTGATCTCCTTGTAGTAAAAGAGTATATCCTATGTCTTAATAGTCTCTCCTAAGCATACTGAATATGTTCTAGGAGTTAATGTGACTCTACTGAAGCTGGTAAGATTCCCTCTGTATGGTGTGCAACTAGTGGGAAATCCGCTACGTATGGTGTGTCAACAGTTAGTTATAAAGCTAGGATATCTAGTTAGTAGTTTTTATTGCTTTTCATTCCTTGCCATCATAATCTAGTTGATCCTATAGAGACTTGATAGACTTTAGAAATCCAACAATCTAATATCTACAAGCCTAATATAGAATATAGAATTCCTACTTTTAGAAGTACATCAGCTATGGTGGGGAGTAGCCATTGAAGCAAATAACATATATTCCTAGCGTTATGGTCCGAATTAACGTTTTGGCGGCTTATGGCTGGCCCTTCTTCTGAGTCTTGCGCTTCCTGTCCGGTTGTACAAAGAGCTCGAGCTTCTCCATCACGAGTTTGGCATCAGTGAACTTATCAGTCACTCGTAAATCTGACCAACGTATCTCACCCAGCTCCAGCATCTCAAAATGCGTTTTGCAGGTATTTGTTTAGTTGCGAGCACCTTTTGTATAGCTTATATTCCTCCTATAAACGCATCCCCTCTTTTGATGATTCAAGCCCCAATAATGACAAGATAATCCCGTAACTTCCGCGTTTGAAACACATAGACATCAGTCTAAGAACAGCCCGAAACTAGCATGGGGGTAGGAGAACGCAAGACGCTCAACCCATTTTCGATGGGTCTCGGGTCTTGATACCAGGTCATCTGTATTTTAAGATTTCTTATAAGTAAACTTTAGAACTTCTCTCCTAGAGCTCAGATTAAAGCAACCCTATTTTGCTTTTTGATTCACATTAGGATTGCACATATTGACATCTTCACTTTACTTGATTGTATCCTTGCTTGTTGCACCTCATATGCTTGGGTTTATATGCATTGACTTGGACACACTAAATTCTAACATAATGAAAGATAACAAGCTCGCCCCAAGAGTGAGGGGAAAGTCACTCTAGTGATTTGCTCCATTGTGGAGAAGTCGGTAAGAAATTGCTTTCAAAACCCGCTCTAACATTGGTGGAGATTACAGATCTCCTCCACTTAGACCTAACTAATTGCATTTGTTGTTTGTTTTACATATCACCCATCTTTAGGTGATTGATTAGGATATTTATCTACACACATGCTTGTTTCCTTTATCTACTACTTGGTTTTATTTATTCATTACTACCTAGTAGTTAGTTACATTCATATAGAACACATTTGGTTTTGTGATTGAAAATTCATTTGTAGCTTATCATAGGTAGCTTCTTAGCATCGAGGGGAAGTCAAATCAGCCTATCCCAGGTAACACATACTCAAATTTAGCTCCCACATACCTTAACGTGTATAGGAATATACCCTATCCAAGATTCTCGGGCCCCTAGGAAGCTTTTAAATGGGAATTGAATCATCCTGTAGCTGCCTTGAGTCTCCAGTACAAGGTCTAACCAATCATGCCCGAAGTGACTCTCTAGTGACATTCATAAGAGTAGGGATTTGATCACCCAACTAGGTATTGAGAGGAGAGCCTAAAGGTTATTAGTAATCCTAGCCTATAGTATTACCTGTATTCTATCCATAGGTAGGCATATAGGTTTGCATATCTCACATTCTTACTTGCATTTGTAGATACTTGACACACATTATCTACGTTGACACACAACACACTCTTACCATAC
Source organism: Cryptomeria japonica (assembly GCF_030272615.1). NCBI lineage: Eukaryota > Viridiplantae > Streptophyta > Pinopsida > Cupressales > Cupressaceae > Cryptomeria > Cryptomeria japonica. The sequence continues at coordinate 38,659 of NW_026729499.1, read as the reverse complement.
CTTATACCTTTGACTTTGACCTTACTTTCATCTTATTTTAGCCCCACAACCATTTCATATACCTTTAGCCTCCATTCACCCAAGCAAAATACCTGGTTGCATCATCCATACCTTCAGTAGTAGGCCACTTTTAGTGCAAGGGTTTAGGTAGTACCTCCTACCAGTGATGCTATTAGTGAGCAAGTGTTAGATGGTTTTGAGCTCTATCTAATTTATGGATCTTTATACACTAAGAAAAGATAGGACGGAAATAGTCGCTGGTAATGTTTCATTTTTGCTTCTGGGGGTGTCTCAATAGTGAACATGGCATTTAATCGGAAATTTCTATACAACAACGCCCTTACGAATCGAGATCGAAACATCCAAAGTCAAAGTCATAACACTCTATCTTCAACCAGGAAATAATGGCGGGACAGCAATGATGAGAACAGGTTACCGGCATGCTAGCCTTCATTAGCATGGTTCAAGGTAAGTCGCTCAACAGCATACCCCCTCCATATAGAATAAAGATTCAATCGGTTCATCAGCTGGTTCAGATGGACTAATGCAGATAATATGGTAAAGCCCTCTTTTGATTGAAGAGAGCTAGCCCAGTCTCAGATAACAGCATGTTAAAAGCAGAAAGGAAAGCCTTTAAGGATCCTACCCCATCTGCGTTGGTTATAGTGGTTTGTAGAGGTTGGTTAGGTAAGGTTGTATGGGTAATCCCTATTTGTTATTAGTATATCCCGTAGAATAGTTAGCAGTAGAAGAGGTAGCATTGGTAAGCATGCCTTGGAAACTGGAACTGGGTTTCAAATGGGGTACTTGGGCAATCCCACTATGGATGTTCAAAAATACCAATCTTTTTTTTCTTAAAAAGTGCTATCTTTCACTTAACTGCTAAAGTAAAGTATCTCGTCCCTCGATTCCTTGGTTATATCTGTAGATTCTGCCCCCGGCTTCTTCTTACCTGGTAATGGTGGTTTATCTGTCCCGGTTTTGATTACATGATAGGTATGGTACTGGCGCTGCTTTTGCTTCTTGGGTAAACTGCCTTCTACGCCTTTGCTTCTTATGCTTTCACTCAATCAACGGGATCAACCACTGAAACGACTGGATCTGCTTCCATTGTTCCCTGTGCTCCTGCCTTTCCTGTTGCTCCTGTCCTTTTCACTACTGATGTTCCTGCTCTTGGGTATGTAACTTGAGAAACTCCTGGCGGTACTTAAACTAGATCAACTTATGGTATTGGATCTGCTTCAACGTCTACTGAAACTGGTACTGCCTCTCTTGCTCCTATTGATACTTGTGCTACTGATGTCTCTGTAACTGTCACTAATCCTAGCTTGATGGTGGGACTTTCCTCCCTGCTCCTGATGCTGTTGGGTTTCGATCTGTATCTGTATCTCGGTATGGATCTGTCAGGTCAAGATCTGGGTCTATCATAAGGGCGGAGCTACTCGGTTTACTACAGGAAACCTACGGGCGTCGTGTCAATTTGATTTCCACTGATGCCGCTGAGCGATATAGTGCTTTTACTCGGTAAATGAAGTAAACTAAGGAAACTGGATCAATTGGTTCTGGATCGACTGAAACTGTCTATGCTTATGCTGGATAAACTTAAATCGGTTCAACTACAGTCTTTACCTCCACTGGTGCCTCCGCCCTTGCTACTGCTTTCACTCGATCAACATAATTTATTGCGGGGTACCGATCTTGGACAAATGAATCTTGATTTATCTCAGATTTGGATCATAGGTATTTGATCGGGGGACCTAACCTAATATATCTAAGACTAATATTCCACCGATGAATAAAAGCCATGTCAACCAGCCATTCGGTCAGAGGGGAGAGAGCCCAGCAACCTCTACCTTTGGTTCTTCCCCGGGTTCTTCTCCGGTACCTACCTTCGTTATCGATCGAGGACCAAACCATCCACTCCAATCCACTACGAACCAGGAACCAGACCTAAGAAAGAAAGGGTTGAAACCGAGATCTGAACCAAGCCAACCGCCTATCGTAGCCTTTCTCGCTGGTTCAAGGGCAACTACTGGAACTGGTGCTACCGCTACTTAGTCAACTGGATCAATGGCATTATCAATTGGCTCTGGATCGGTATCTGGGACTGACAGCCGCCTTGCAACGAGATCTGCTGCCTTAGCTACTGGGTCAGTTCGAATTAGAATTGGCCCTTACCCGCTTTCCGTGCAGGTAATCGTAAACCTGGAGGATCTGAATCTGCTTCTGGCGCTTCACCCTCGCCTGGAACTGGGTATGCATTTGAGAGAATCTAATATATTGCCTTCACTATTGGTGGTTCCGAGTAAACGGGCTCCGGATCCATGAAAGAAAATGAATCCCGGACTGGAACTGGACGAAGGGAAGTTGGGACTATAAACTCTACTATATGTATCTTTGCCCTGACCTAATTGTGCTTGGTGATTAGCAATGCGTTTCGTGTGGTTCCGCGAGCTGCTGTCAGGCTGTGTTTCGCCATAGTTTGGATAGGCGTGTCGGTATTGGGTTTTGCTGCTGCCTCTCCGTATTTGGTGCTTCTTGCACGAACAAGGCGGTCAATTCCTTATTAGACCAGCAACCCTCCATAGCATTCCGTTTCCACCAATCTCTTCCATTTCCAACCAACCGCTCTCGATCATTTCCTTTCTATTACTAAGGCACACTTTAAGCCATCATGTACATCCTCGGATCAAACCCTGACCAAGCCTTTTCGCGCACCTTCTTTGTCAGATCATACTGGGTCAACACCCGTAGACAGAGTAGGATAAATCCCATAATGACTATTGCAAAGGCTTTTGTCTAAATGGAATAGTACAAGAATGGAGCAGAGCCCGGGGAGGGGGTGGTGGGTTGTTCTTCAGTAGCTAGTTCAATATTGGTGGTTCTCTTTTCCTATTCTAGCGTATTCTAGCAAGCTGATCCATAGAATAGTAGGGCACTGCTCGAATGGCTAACTAGAGTGGCAGGCTTAAACATGGCAGGGTGGGAATTTGAGTGAGCTTCCAAGCCCGAGGACAATAGAAGTCCGAGGCCCAATAGCCCGCTATCTCCTCCCACCCACCCCTACTATCCATAATTCCCCACTGCCATTAATCAGCCTGCTAGAGTGACGCATGTTACGTATAGAATCGAGCCCTATTATTCTATTATTGTCTAGCCCAGCCGTTCCTTATTCTAGCAGGCTGATGCCATGGCAGTGGGAGGGAATAATAGTTGTAGGCATGTGTAGTATAGAATCTGAACCGAGTAGGCAGGGCCCCTACTATTCGCCAGGGCTCTTCCACCCATGATTAATTGCCCTACTATTCTCAAGGGGGCATGTGTAGTATAGAATCTGAACCCCCCTACTATTCGCCAGGGGCATGTTAGGTCTAGAATCTGGGTAATGCCCATAGGCTATTCTAGTAGTAGCCCTTTGTTTTCGCACCTTAAACTGCCTCTGCTGCATCAATAGTAGTGATAAGGGGCAACTCTTAACTAGAACTATATTAGCCGCAGCCGCCCGGGGTTGGGAGGAAGGGCATATTATTGCCTATTATTGATGGCTCGTGCCGCTTCAACAAAACCAACTGCGCAATCAACAGGATCAATCGCTTCACCTACCGAATCATCTGCTGCTTAAGGATATGGGTATGGATCTTCGGTTCGCTCACGAAGGTATGGATCTGCACCTGGCTCCCCAATGGGCAACCGAAGCTCTTGCCCCTCCCTGCCAATCAACAATAATTGAAGAAACCGGGTATATCCCGTTTCCGGCCTTACTGTAAAGAGAATGTGAGTAGGTGGGGGCAAATCCTGATGGTAGAAACAACTATCTATTCTACGTCACATGTCGCCTATATTTTTTTATGGGGCCCGTCCGGCAGCGCGAACTGCCCTATTGTTTATAGAGGCGAGTGCCTACGGGAGGCCTGAAAGTGGAAGGTGGAGGTGTAGGACTTAGCTTGGAAGGTGGCGTTGTCTGTAGGTAGTGAGGCTAGCAGCGCATCCTGGATAATGGAATGAGCTGCTCCGGTATGGTAATATGCGAATAATAGCGAGAAGGTGGGAGGCAATATATATTTGTTGGGCATCATCGGGGCGCTGTGTGTTGTAGTGAAGGTATAGTGTGTAAGTAAGGGTAGTGGGTATGTGTTTTGCTTATGGTAGTGAGTGAGGGGTGTGAGTATGTCCTTGGGTGGGTGTTGGTGTTGTGGGTAGGCGGGTTGGATTGGAGGCTGTGTGAGTGTATAGGTAGGTATAGGTGGGATTGGGGTTGGGTTTGGTGGCTAGGTCTCAGGTTGGAGGTGGCCCCTGTGGTTCCTGTGCCCGCATATAGTTGCTGTTTGTTGGGGTGGTTGCTGGAGCTGGCTGTGTGTGTATGGGTGGGTGAGAGGTGAGCTGTGCCTCGTGTGCTTGCTCTTTCTGGGGTTGGGCCTTGGACCCGTCTATAAGATATGGGGTAGGGTGGATGGGTGGGAGTGTCTTGGACTGGAGGGGGGAGAAAGCTCCGCTGGGGTTGCTCCGATAAGGGAGGAGTTCCCCGGAGCTTGCTCTATTCCATACGTAATAGGCAGGCTGGTATTAGAAGGGCTGGTGTAGCTGTTCAAAATTGCCGTGATAGGCTGGTTCGATTCCTCCTCTCCGAGGCTATATCTCTAGATTATAGACGTAACATGGTTATAGATTCTATACGTAACACATCCCAACACCATAGGCCCCACCCCCTAGGGGGCCATAAGAGGAGGGCTGCTGCGATTGGTCTCATCCAAGATCGTGAAGCGGGGGGGCCCACCCGCGAGGGAGGGAGTGGTTATTCCCTACAATTCATTAGCTAACCTTCACAGGTCGCATTCACTCTTCCCTACCGGCTTAAATCTCTCCGATTTCAATCAACCTTTCCGGCGAATATTATGAAAACTCCGGGTTGAAAGAAAGTAAGCGGGTGGGAGGGTAGCATCTTGGCGTTGTTGGAACGGAGAGGAAGTAGGGAATAACTGCAATGGCATAGCGACAGAGAGGAAGTATGAATGGCTTGATCTTACCAACATCTTATATACGGAACATGAATACGTTCGAATGGGCATGAATTCTCGAAGGAGCATGAATTCGGTTTTAACTGAGCTCGACCGCCCCAACGAATAGCTATACTATATTCTTGGGGTTCAAATGCAGGGTGGGAGCCCCTACGCGGTTCCGCCTCCCACCCACCCCTGCACTCAACCGCTTTGCCATATACGGATAGGCGACCGACTACAGGACCCCCCCCCCTCCCCTATATATATGGTCGAGAAGGATGTTTGCGCGGACCTCTTTATTGTAGCCGGGAGATAGAGGTCCTTGAACCAGCCCCGAGGCCGTTTTAACCCATTTCTATGGCGATACGAGGTGAACCAGCCAAGAACCAGCTGGCACTTAATGAGGAACCAGCTGTCCCGAATTCGGGCGAGGTGAACCAGCTTTACTGAAAGGCGGTTCGGGCAACTATATCCTCCCACCCCCCCCCCGAGGTGGCCTATAGATAGTAGGGCCCAGGCTTCTGGGGTGAACCTGCTTCATTTGATTCAGAGGTGGAGCTCAGAGGTGAACCAGCCAACCCAGATAGATCTCCCTCTGTGCCAATCCCCTTCGGCCAAAGGGAGACCAACCTCCATGGAGTGGGTAGCAGTAGGTAGGATCAGTAGGTGGGATCAGTGGGAGTGATAATAACAGTCATACCAACCAGTAGTCGCCCTACGGGGTTCCTTGACCCATATATAGATAGGGGCCCCTGGTGGGATAAGTAAATGCCTCGACCCATAGGGGCGCCCCTGGTGGGATAAGTTGGTTCAATTCGCAGTGAGTAGAGTAGAAGGCATTTAATTCGAACTGCGAGAAGTTTAGGAATAGTATTGTATTCCTAAACTCTGAGCTTGCACTTGAGCTTAGTACCAGACCAGCTTAGTACCAGCCCAGCATCGTACTCGCCATGCCATATATATAGGGTGATAGCGCGTACCAGCATCGTACTCGTACCCGTATCGTTGAGCCCAGCTTAGTACCATACCAGCTTAATCCTCTCCCAATGCACTCTAGTTTAGTTCTCCCAATCCCTTAGTCACTTCATTTTAAGGGTGGGCCCCTATTTTCTATTATTCTGGAGGTTACTCCTCGCACGCTCTACCTGGATAAAGAACTGGACTTGGCCAACCAGAGATTCGCTTAAAAGAAGGCGCCGCTGTTCATCGCGGGGGCCTATAGATCTATAGGGGCGATAAATTCTTTCTTTTTTTGAAGCCCTATAGATAGTAGGGGAGCCCCTGAGGGAAAAAGGAGGGGAAAAGGGAGGGGGGGCAAGTGGAGTTGGAGGCCTTCCCCGCCCCTCCTCCCGAAGGAGCCCTCAAAATAGTAGGGGGTTGGAGGAGAAGGAGGAATGTGACGTATATTGATAGATTAGGATAAGGAGGAATGTGACGTATACAATTTGATAGATTAGGGGCTGCATGGAGGGCCTTTAGTTTCTTCTTTCCGGCCGAACAACAGAAATTCTTGACGGATGGCGCCGGGGGAAACACGCCCTACTATCATTAATTGTGGGAACCCCTTTAGAATAGTAGGGGCCTTAGAATAGTAGGGCAACTTTAGCCCCCGTCCCTGGGGTTCTAGCCATTTATCCTCCAGGGGTCGGCGCCCATTAGAATAGTAGGGGCCAGCCGCCTCTTCCTCCCGCCCCCCCCAGGGGCCCCCCCTCATCTAGAAATCCTTATTCGCTTATTCTAGCTTATTCTAGCCCCAGTAAAGCCCCGCCCCTTAGAATAGTAGGGGAATTCTCTAGCCCCCTACTATCTAAAGGGCTAGCAGGCGTCATTAATCTACTGCTCGCCCTACAATTCTATGGTTCTAGCAAGTTAATTAATAATACTCTAGCAAGCTGCTCCCCTACAATTCCATGGCGGGAGGGCCCCTTACTCTAGCAGGTTAATTAATTGACCGGGGCGTCATTAATTAACTGATTAATTAACTGCTCGAATTAAGAAGCTATAGTTGGAGTCGTTAGTGGGATTAGATTCTATACGTGATATGACTTTACTCGCAGCTTGGGTCCCGATGAACCGGGGAACTCTAATTGCCCCTACAATTCTATGTGGTATAGTTCACCCGGCATACCCGCTTTATATTCCTATGAACACCCGGAACAATTAATCTCACCCAGGGGCTTGATAGGAGGGCCCCTACAACTCATCTACCTCCCCCCTACTATGTCGCCCTTTTTCATATTATTCTAGCCCCCGCCCAATAATCTACAATTCTTATTGGGGGGGGGGGGTGGGGGGGGGCGAAGGGCCCCCCCTATCCCCCCCAAGCTATAGTTCTATGGTTCTATGGGGCGTCATTAATTGACTAATTAATTAACCCGGGTTCTCGATATTTGCCAGGGTAGTGCGGGCCCCTCAAATTCTATGGTAGTTCCGCCATCCCTTCTATTCCGGTGCATTGGGAGGGCCCCTACAATTCTATGGCCCTACTATTCAGCTATAATGGCGGAGGTAATTAATATTGTGGGGGGGTTGGGAACAGCCCTACTATTTGAAGGGGTTGGTCGAGGGCGGACTATATAGAGGAGAATGAATGAAGCCTATATATCTTGACTCCGTTCGAGAAAGAAGTAGTTATGACGTGATATGAGTGATTGCCCATATCCAGATATATGGGGGGGGCCACTCACATCAAGAATTCGATCGACCCCTCGGCCCCATCTATATCCATGGGGCTTGATAGGGGGGCACCTACCTATATAGTATAGAGATAGAGCGAGAAATGCCTTCGACCTCCCTATACCTAATCTTGAGAGGAACGGGAGAGAAAAGATGAATAGCTGATGCTCTTCTTCTCTTCTCCCCGGCCCAGCGTCCTATGGGAAACCAGCGAATATCTCTCTCACCACACCAACCAGTCGAGTCGATGCGTTCCACCCATCTCCCAGAGGGGCCATCTCCCACTCCATAAATGAATGATACTCTCTCCCATACCCAACGATCCTTCTCTCCACCATTTGAGATATAGGGTGCCCATGCTGCATGCCGGGGGGCCAACTGTCTATAATATAGTAAGTAGAGCCTTGTCAGGCCTTTATTCTCTCCAATATTGTAGTAAGGCCTTTATTCTCTCCAACTGTGTTAGAGAGGGGCCTTGCCCTTCTATTCTCTAGTTGGATTCGAACCCCAACCCCATGCCGACCGATTATGATAGTAATTCCCCCCCACCCGCCCATTAGAATAGTAGGGCTGATGGGCCCTCTCTCCTATCCTCAACCCCATGCTATGATAGTAATTCCCCCCCACCCGCCCATTAGAATAGTAGGGCTGATAGAGGTGGGAATAGTGCGGTGCCCGGGTGGGAGGAGGATGGGGCATGTTACGTCTAGATTCGCCCCAAATTCTTAGATTATGAGACTTGGACAGGAACTAAATCATAGACGTAACATGCCCCACTACTATCTATAGGTAGCTAGCCCTACGCCCCACCCGATGGAGGCATCCCGGGGTGGGTGGGAGGAGATAGTTGGGCTACCTCTCCCTCCACACCCGGATGATAGTGGGAGGGGGAGTGTTTGAGCAACAGAGAGCTCTATATCTGCAAGATCAGAGAACCCACCGAGCCGGAGTAGATGCAGGTCCAATGACTAGTAAGTGGTGGAAAAAACGAAATTCTGTGGCAGAAGTATTAACGACTTCATTAGAGCTCAACCCCTTTCTTTCATAATTACCCATCCTTTTTTTGAAGAGTAATGGTGATCGATCTCAGCCCGAGAAGTAAATCCGCTTATCGAGATGTGGGTAGGGCCCGCAACAGAAGGATCCGAGGGATGCAGTTGACGTTCGGTTAGACAGATTTAGTCAATAGCGCCTAATTGATTGATTGCGAAACTACTTATCTCCGTCCGCCCGCAGCTTGATCCATTGCACTTATACCATCCATTTCCCATCTATCCGAGAAAGCATTTCTTACCATTCATTGAATCGAGAAAGGCATTTAGTTAGCTGGGGCGGATCCTAGAGCAGCAGGTCCATTCTGGAGAGAATCATAACTATCGGGCAAGCTTGAGATAGAGAGGGTTTCTCCACTTCCACTATAGCCATTCATAGGAGCTCCTTTTCCGCCATCTCTCCGCTTCTCTCTCCCTCTAATTCTTACTGTACTTTTTGAACTGGCAAAGCCTTCGGTTCCTTCTCTTCCTCGGGGCCCCAAGGGAAAAAAAGAAGAGGTCGGAAGGGCCAACATGATGCCTAGCTAGGAGCAGGGGGGAATCAACTAATGGTGTACCAGTTATCCCAGTCGGTGGTTTAGTGTGCGGGGGCGCGGGCACGCCGTCCATCCCTCTCGATCCCATTTCTGGGCGGATAGGTAGGATAATCCTTAGCCTACCCTCCGATAAAGGGAGAACTTGGCTGAATCCTCACTACAATGACATATATATATAAGTGGGTTGGTTCATTCTCGGGGTAAGAGAAAGATCTGCATGCATACGCACTTTTGCTTTAGAATCGTGGAATAGGCAGAATACTGGTCGGGGTTATAGTATCGCCCAAGTAGCGGAGGACAGGTTATGCATCGATAGGTGCTTTCAGCCCGCTGCTCGATCAATTGATTGCTAGTTAGGGTATGAGGCTTTCCCATTGTTGCCCCGGTTGGGACCATAGATAGCCATTCTACTGGTCGCAGGTGCTGCCGGGCCGATGGGGGAGAAAGAAATTGTCTCTCCTCTCTCTCGCACTTTTTCGGGCTATAGTGCCGGGTGGATAGTTGGTATGTTGCAAGCTCATGTCGATTCTCGGCATCGTGTGTGGGGATGGGTGGGGGGGTATAGTCGCATCTCCCCGAATTGATTCAGCTTGCCGGGCTCGGGTGAGTCGAGCAGCAACTATAGTTGCCATAAATAGTTTCTATATGGGCATCGTTGCGCTACTCCACCACTCTCGTGTGTACGTACGTATATCCAGAATTCCCTCTCCAACGAGATTATCTATATCTATCGGGCGGAGGGGACTAGTCCCACTGGAGGGGAAGGTCCAATTATCTATATAGATACAGAGGGTTTTTCCGTATGCCCGCTTCTCGGAGCACCCTGACATTGAATGATGTGGGGCAGGCTTCGATACGAGAAGTCAATAGGGGGATTTGCCCTGGGATCTCCTACACTCCCATATAGACTTCTGCTTTTGAGAGAGAGAATGGGGAAGGCTCGAACTGACTTGTCAATCCCGCTTTCGACCACTTGCTTGACTGATGTTTAGGTAAGCTGTGCCGGAAAAAGAATATAGGTAGGTGAGTTGGGTGACCCTCCCATCTATATACGTCTCTAGTGATGAACCCTTCCGGAACGCCCTACTCATAAGAATTGGATGGCGGGACTCGAGGGTTTACTCATTTCGCGGGCAACCATTAAAAGCAAGTTCGAAACTAACTGAAAACGCTAGATGGAGAACGAAAGGTTCCAGCAAGCACTCCTGTTTTAGCATTAGTCGGCTCAAGAGCATAGGTTCGTTTTCCAGTAATTACGGAGATCTCTCGCCTTTTCAACCCGGTGGGTGGAATACCCTATGATCTTAATGAGGTGCGGGGCCCAACCGATCGAAACACTTGTTTAATCGATGAATGGCTGTTCTTTCTCCCTATACCGATTCTTGTTTGACCGATCTGAGAGGTCTTGTTTCAATAAATGCGGCTACAGCTCTCACAATTATCTCTTATTGCCGAAGCCCCATTCTCGTTCTCTCAATTCCCGCAGTTCCGGTAGGTCTTTCAGCATTTCATGAAGCAGCTTAAACCTTGGCAATGAAACATTAGTAAGGGGAGGCAGCATTTCTTTCTGTGTGGGGATGGGTGGGGGGGTAAAAGCTCTTTCCAACTTGTGTGTGGGGATGGCCCTTTAGAATAGTAGGGCCTTAGAATGGTAGGGGCCCTCCCACCCATAGTTCTCAACCGATTCGGTCAAGAAGAACAAATGTTGAGCCTTCTCCCTATCCCCTCTCTATCTTGAGCGAGTGCACACTATTATCCACGTATTAACAAGTTTCGATCGCTCTTTCTCTATTCAAGGTGAGAAAGCATTTCTCGTCATTAAGCTGATCACCTCTCAATCGGTAGTAAAGTGAAGCTCCCGCTCCCAGCATACATACAGGCGGTTCTGGTTCATATAGTGAATTGATCAGACATACAGGTTGCTGCCAGCTCGTCCCATGGATGGAAAAGGCAGACGGGAGCGTCTAGATATACACTTTTAAGAAGAAGGTAGATGCAGGGGTGGGTGGGAGGCCTTTAACCCCCCACCCATTCCCACACACGGGCCCCTCTTTTCTATTATTGAAGCATTGCGATCCCCTATCTCTATATTGCGGGGAAGAATCGCTGTTTACTCCGAAGAATGGTGTTTCTCGCTCGTCATACCCATTCCCTCCACACCCCTCAAGTGGATGCTTGTTGTCCCCGACCCCGGCCCGGGGAGATTCACTAGCAAAAAGCTGAGTCGACTCTCTAATCGAAGTGTTCCCCATTCCTCCATCCCGGTTCCATGCCTCGCTTGGTCCGGGCCCCTTACCGATACGAAATCTGAATTCATCGAGGCCATCCCAATCCTCTTCATCACATCTGTTCAACCATGCGTTTCTCCCGTCCGCTCCCAGTGGCTCCTGTCCACTACCTGTCACGATTCGCCACAAGCCCGCGCAGCTCCCCTCTTTAGTGATTCCGTTTGGGGAGCCAGTATTCCGGAACGGCAATTGAAAAAAAAAGCCTCTGCACCGCGACAGCCTCTCCCCTCTATTGTGTGGCAGCCGCTACCCGATAGGGACGAACAACTCCTCGTCTCGAGATAGAAACGCCAACTAAAGTTCCCACACGAGACGAGAATCGAATCGCTCGGGCCCTATGATTCCCTCCCACCCGAGCTACGGGTCGGGATTGGCTACACTAACCTACTGTATCACCTTCAGCAGGGGCAGGCTATCTACTTACTGGGGTAGCAGGTACCATACCATATAATCGCTCCAGCCCCCCTCTAGTTCGGAGTGATAGCCAAATAGCAGTAAGGCGCTGGGGCGCCCTTTCTCTTTCATAGTTATTTGTTCGTAGCGAGCCATTGAGTACGAGAGCCAATTCATCTTCCCATCTAGATCCTCCCAGGCATTCGTAGGAGCTCCTCCATCCATCTATCAACCCCGGATCCATCGGTTAGAATAAGGGGCGCCGGAACATTTCGAATAGACTTTTGTTCCGCATACCCCGGCCCGCCTCCCCCCCCCCCGCCCTCTGTAGAATTGTGGGAGGGATTCGACCCTTCGGCAATGCTTGAGGCCCGGAATAAGAAGTTCGGATCACTCCCCGCCCGGAGGCCCTCCCTACCCAATTGATTGAAGGCGGTAAGGTCCTCATCCCCAACTCCAACTCCCGATTAAGGAGATGATTGAATGAGCCATCGGGTTGGGTGGGATGGTATAGTTGGGTATAAATGTACTGATCCGCCCCTGCTCCTTCATTGTCGGGATAGGCGGGATCAGCTGAGCGATTGAAGCATCTCATTCCCAACCGACTAAGAGAAGGAAGGCCGGGGGTCGAGTGGATTTTCTATCCTCCGCAACCCAAATAATAGAAAAGAGGGGGCCGGGATTGGAGGGGTGGTACGACATCAGTTAGTCGATCATTCGGTTACTCGCTCCAATACGCCTAGAATTCCCCCCCACCCGGCCAACTCCCTTTACTGCTGCTGGGATGGAGAATGAACCAATCTTCCACAATGTGCCATAGAGGGCTGGGGCTCCGCTGACAAGGATCAGTGGTTGGAACCTTTATCGGGGCCCTCTCCAACTCCAACTCCAACTAGATAGAGGGGGAGGGGGGGTCGAGATCTGTATGGGAGGATCTGGGAGTTCGGGATTAAGTTACAAATCTACCAGCGGCGAGAAAGGCAGAGACCTATAACACAGAAGCAAGGGTAGCACCACCAGCAACTGAGAACCTAGAATCCTAGTCTAAGTAGGATGGAACGCCCCTATCTGAATCAGGTAGACCTTTATCCAAGATAGTCAAAACCTTATATGGGCTGAGGCTAGGTAACCATCCCTTGAGTAGTAAATGACCCGTACTCTACCCTTCGCCGGTCAAACTTATGCTTTTCCCGTTGCCCAATGGATAGTGCCGGGGCCTATGCTTTAGCTCCTGTCTTTCCTTCTATCTTTTCCCCCTGTGCTGGGTGATCAACCGTCTTTATAGCTACCTATGCTTCTGCTTCTACTGGTGCTGCTTACCTTTCCACTGGTGGATATGCTGCTGGTGCTGGCGGTGTAGGTAGTGGTGGATATGGGTTTGGATCTAGATCTCGATCTGCTCCGGGTGGTGCTTTAATGACAGGTGCTGGTGGTGCAAGGAATGATGAAATACCAAACCCAGGCGCTGGTGCAAAGCCCAGTGGTGCAGGTGGCGGTTCTGATGGTGGTGCCAGTGGATAAGCTGGATCGACTGCTTAAACTACTTTGACTGGTACTTAGACCGGATCAGCTTCTAGCTCTACTTCTGTCAGGTCTGGATCTCGGTAAACAAGGTAAACTACTGAGTCAACTACAGAATCAACAGCGTAATCGACAGCCCCATAGAATTGTAGGGGGCAACTGGATAAAAGTCTGAATAAACTGCTTAAACGACAGGAACAACTGCTTCATCTGGACCTGCTACCTTTGCTTCTGTTACCCTTGCATCTGCGCATGATGTCTCCATATATTATGCTACCCTTGCTCTCTATGCTAGTGGTGCTGGATAAACCGCTACTATATCTACTGCTGCTGGATTGACTCGGTCAACATCTAGCTATGGATCTGGAACTGGATCCGGAAATGGAACCGGACGAAGGGAAGCTAGAACTGGATCACTAAAAGCATAAACTGCTGGACCAACTGCATAATTTGAAGAGTCAAAATCATAAACAACAGAACCAACAACTGCTGAGTCACCAACTGTAGAATTGACTGCTTAATTTGGTCCTAGCTATGCTCCTTCCCCTGCTACTGATGCTTCCACTCGGTCAAATGCATCCGCTGAATAAACTGAGAAACCACTGCCCATAAAATGTCGAAGGGGCTGCTGGATCTACTGCTGGTGGGTAGGGATGTGCAAATTATCGGAAAAAGCTATGAAAGCCACCCACGCATATTCTTATAGGGTTGCCCCACTATCACTTAACGCATTAACCCACATAAGGGAGCTTCGTATCTATGGTACCAAAAATGATAAGATGGGGGCACAATCATCTGAATTCCAAGCTGACGGACGCTTGAACTTAATGAGATCCACTGGTCTGCCCAAAGCTCTTACTCCACGCGGTATTAAGGCCTAGGATATAAGCCAACTCAGCTAAATGATGAGATGGACCTATGCTTGTGATTAGCAAACCAATAAGTAGTGATAAATGCTCGAAGTAATAAAAATGATAAACTCTAGAATAGAAGGAGCCCTACCCATCTTTTCGTACGATTGTGGCATGTCTTTCGTACCGGTTCCAGCCAAGAGAAAATGCCCTACTATCTAAAGGGGGGGGCGGTTACCCAAAATGTCTGGGTTGTCCAGCCGAATGAATGGCCAGCCTACAGGAAAGAATGCCTCCACCGGCTAACTCTTATCGAGAAGGTTCGGCCGGACCGTCCCTTCCTTGTTCGGCTATCTGGGGTTCGGCCTTCCTTGTTCGGCCGGACCCCAGCTCTTCATCCGAGCACTAGCATATCTAAGTGGTGGGCCGGTTCGGTGGGCTGTCCAACTAGAAACGTCGAAGTTGCCGCCCTCCTTCCCTCCTTACCCCTGCGCCCCGCCCTTGAGTCCCGGGGGTGACTACCTGTAATCACCGGGGGTGGGGGAGGAATAATCCATTATAGGGGTGGGGATAAAAGGGTGGGGATAAAATAGAGCCCTACCCTCCTATAGCTACCCTACCTCACCTCCTACCTAATTTGAAAAGCAGTTTTCACTAACGGGGGTGACTAGTGGGGGGGGGGACCAGAATTCCCAACGTCTCGCCCCACCTTAGAATAGTAGGGGCCCATAGAATAGTAGGGGCTTACCACCGCTTCATCAGAATTAATGGCTTAGGATTAATGCCACTTGCTAGAGTAAGGGAAAGCAGGCGTACATTAATTCAGTGCATTCATAGGAAGAGAAATGGCGGTTACGGGGTGAGTAAGATAGCCAGCACGCCAGCCCTCCATATATTGTTGTTAGCCAGCTTAGATGAATACCAGCTTTATTCGGAGCTGACGATCGACTCGTTCTTCATATCTCACCCCGGGGGAATGGGCTTAGTAGGGCTCGAACCTACAATATCACCGTTATGAGCGGTACGTTTCAACCGATTAAACTATAAGCCCCATTCTCTCGATTCAACTAGAAGCCCCATGCACCTACCATTCTCCCCCACCCCCCCTACAATTCTTTATGGCCCTACAATTCTATGGGGGCCTGCTAGAGTAAGCTACAATACAATCACCCCGGCCCGAACCACAGCCACTTTTATCTCTGGGCATTGGGATGGGAGCAATTGAACCCCCACAATAACGTCAGGCATCGGGGGTGGGAGGCCCCTACAATAATTCGGCTGGGATTGGTAGCGATGATTTCTCTTCTCGATTCTATACGTAACATGCCCGGCTGCAACCTCCCAATCTCCCGGTTCTAATCTACCTCTTTCTTAATAACGGGGGGGCCGGCTGTTGTTATTGGGCGGGCTATTCTACCCCTACTATTCGCCAGCAGATTCTATACTACACATGCGGGATGTTGCCCCTACTATTCTATGGGAGGGTGGGGGGAGATCGATCGAATTCTTCCTTTATCCTAGACTTGATCATCGATCTCGAACGGGGAACCCTATAGTTCCCACCCACCCGGATAGCCGTAGGGGACCACCCACAACAACTTAGGCATCTACCTCCACCCCATTAGAATAGTAGGGCTCAAACCGGAACCCGGCCCTGGCGTCTCCTCCTCCCACCCACCCGAATAGAGTTGGGTGGGAGGGACTCTAGTGGCGGGGGCTCGTGTGTGGGGTTGGGTGGGGGGCTGATTCTATACGTAACATGCCTATAATGTTGTGCCCCTACAATTCTATGGTAGCGTGAGGGTAGATGCCATTTGTGGGAGGCGGGAGGGTTGGGAATTCTAGTAGTCGGTAGAAACGTTGTTGGGTGGGTGGCCCTCTATTCTATTGTTACATTGCCCTACTATTTTCAAGGGGGCATGTTACGTATAGAATCTAAGTACCGGCAACTATAGTCCCACCCTTCTCGCCGGAACTCTAGTTTCCCGGAACTCTTGCTTCCCCCCTACTATCTAAAGGGCTGGCAGGTTGATTAATGGCAGTGGGAGTTTCCGCTATAGGGTCTAGTCATAGATTCCAGAGTCTATACGTCACATGCAACTAAAGTTCGAAAGCATTGTTTCTCCATTTCTGTCCGATAGTTTCATGTCCAATTTTGAGCAATTGATTCGACATCTTTTTCGTCTAGAATAGTAGGGCCTTTCTATTGGCCTATGTTTCAAGAAACGCGAAGGGAAGGTAGGGAGGGGCAGATTCTATACGTAACATGCTATAGTTCCCTCCCACCCGCCGGCAAGAAACAATAGGCCGGTTGCCGGATCAGGAGCTGGCTGATTGAACCGATAGAAACTTTGGTTGGATCGATCCCCGGGTACTAAAATGAAACGGGCCCCTCAAATTCTATAGGCTGCATCCCTACTATTCTATGGGGGGTCGCTTCACCAGTCTACGGAGCCAGACTTTTGATCAACCCCCCCCTTCAGATTATTGTAGGGTTCCGCTCGGGGAATTGATATGGGTCGCTGAACCAGTCATATTCGCGATCAAAATTCTCAATGGAGAGATGCAAAGCTAAAGCCCTATAGTTCCCACCCACCCGGGTCGGTTTGCCAGTCATATGACCCAGACTTTTGAGAAATGGAGAGATGGTTTATTAGGGAAATATCGTTTGGTCGCTGAACCAGTCATATGTAGCGATCAAAATGAATAATAGTAGGCCCCAGGTTGATTAATGAAACTATTGCTTCCCACCCTGCATTTCTAGTCGATTCCAGAGTCTATACGTCACATGCGTCACTCTAGCAGGCTGCTCGCATGGCAGGCGATAAAAAATCGTAGGGGTGGGTGGAATAATAGAATAGTAGGGCAAATAGTAGGGCTAAAAAGGGCATGTTACGTATAGAATCGAGTGCGGCAGGGGGTGGGAGGAGAGATTCTAGTGGAGGTAGATGAATTGTAGGTTCAGTCGGTTCAATGCCTACTGTATCGGAATGCATCGGATGGATGCCCGGGCATTGGGAGGGAAGGACGCTTCCAAAGGCGAAAGGCCATGGGGAGATACCGTCCGTGATCCATGGATCTCCGATCGGGAAACCGTGTCCCACTCCCTACCTCTATAGTGGGGGGTGGGGGCGAAGCGACTTAGCGAACTGAAACATCTAAGTAGCTAGAGGAAAGGAAATCAACCGAGACCCCGTCCCACTTGATTTCCAATGGTGTGTCATCGTTGTTGGTTTCCGCCTCCTTATCGTCCTCCGAATCTCCGTTGATAAGCTTATAATCGTAGTTGCCGCCTTTCCTTTTAGTCCACTTAGATGGCGCCCGCTAAGATGAGCTCTATAAGGCAGTAACAGAATCAATCTCCTTCGGGCTCCACTATGCCCTCCCGGTTGCACTAATTGCTTCCTCTTTGGTTTGGTGGGTTGGCCCGCGATGAAAGGCGGGGTGGGTTGGTCCGGGTGGGGTGGGTTAGTCCACTAAGCCGCCTAAATTGTCTATCGTTGGACAGAAAAGGGCACTAGGCGAGGCTGTGATGGGTCAAGGTAAACTACTGGATCAAATGGAACTGTAACTAGGGGTTATGGATCTCGATCTCTATCTAGAACTAGAACTGAAAGGGATGCCGTAGCCTTTGCCTTTTGCTATGGATCTCCATCTCGACCTGCCCTAAATAGAATGGTGCGGGGATGCTTCTGGGTAATGCGTTTCCTGTTCTTGGCATTGGATCATAAATTGGTGGATCAGCAGCTATAGGGCAGTCGACGATTCTATACGTAACATGCCCACCCAAAATTCTAGATAGTTGAGGGAGCTCACTAGTCATATAATATTTTCTCTAGCTAGAATAACATTTGCTCATAATTGCACTCATATGAACGAAGCACTCATATGAACGAAGTGAGGATGAGGGTTCCCCTTGCCGAATAGTAGGGAATGAAAACTTCAAGCAAAGGTTCACCCAAAGGACCTTGCTGGAATGCCCTACTAGCCCCCTACAATTCTATGTTCCAATTAATTCAAAAAAGCAAAGGCCCTACTATTCTATGGGGCCATTTCATGCCCTCCCTACTATGCCCTACTAGCCCCCTACAAGGGGGAAATTCCGGGTTGGGTGGGAATAGAAGCTCCCTCATCCGAGCCGAGCTTTGATGTGATGAAGTGGGTGGGGGGGCCCCTACTATTCTATGGAGATAGATAAGCCGAAGCTCAGAACACGGTATATAGATGGATAGGGCGCCGACAGCCTATTCTCTTTATACAGCTGTTCTGCTTGCTCGATTAGTTAGTTGGTAAGAATAGTATGGTGATTTGATCCAGACTTGTAGCGTCGCCGTAGACGGCCACCGCATCTTTAGCTCAGTTCCGAACTCGATTCAGCTGGAGCTGGAGAAGGCTTACTATTCCCATCTACTTCAATGTTTACTAATGTATCAAAAACTACAGCATAAAGTCCCCCGATGGATATGGCCGGGCCCTTTTGCTCGGTTTTTTTTGACGTTATCGGGCAGGGTTCTTTCTTACTTATTCGCGCCGAGGCAGAAGGGTGGGGTGATGATAGCCCCTCCTTCGAGCGTGATCCCGCGGCGCCTCTCGAAGTCGCACAAGACCAGCAGGCGTCGTCATCATCCAGCTCCTGGGGGGGTACTATTCAATCCGAAGCACCGGAGCGGGGCGGTTCTGGCTGGACTACACCCAACCCATCCGGGCGAAAATGGACTCGGGACGATATTTCTCCTGCACCCCTCGCCGGCACCAAGCCTGAGGAAAGCCGCCCGTCGGAGGCGTTCGTGCCGGACGACGATATGTGGTCATGCGAAGCGCACGATATCTTTTCCGGAACTCCAATTTGAAACGGAGGCAATCCCCAAAGGGATCGCAAACCGCCAATGGGCGGAGGACCGATTGGCTGCGGTACAGAGGTCTTTAGACCTCGATGCCTTGGAGAAGGAAGCGGTAATAAAAAATATGAAGCTCATCATCAAACTAGAAAAGGAATGGTTGCCCATCCGGACAAAACGGCAACAGGAGTTGTTTATCGAGATTATTCTTGATCGCCGCCGCCGTAGAGGAGGTTATTGATAGGGGCGGCGCCCCCGGTCAATAAGTGGGAAATATTCCTTTTCCATGCCGCTTTTTGGGGATGGCCCCGTCTGAAGTGAGCATGTTACGTATAGAATCGCCCGGGGATAGGAGGAGGGCTCCCACCCACAATTTATATAGAGGGGGGCCGGCTATAGAAAGTTGGGGGGGCGGTTCAAATATCTTTCCTTTGGAAACAACCACCTGCAACTATATATCGTGCTTCCCCCCACGATATATAGTGCCGGTAGGGGCCGATCGGGCCCTATACCTCTCCTCCGGAACTAGAATTCCCTATGAATGCACACCCCCCCTTAGAATAGTAGGGCTAGTGGTGGGCCCCTACTATTCTATGGTGGGGGAGATAGTTGTAGGGGCTTCCCCCATGCTGGAAAAAAAGCATGGGGCCGTTGCACCGGGCCATCCAGAGGCGGCTTCAGTTCAATAACTTAGTGTAGTGGTAGTGCTGCGCCGCCCCGTAGGGCCGATGACGATGAAATATTCCAGTTCATAATTTCTCCGAATCCCTGACCTTCCTCCACATGTTCAATCTTTTTCCAGCGGTTTTCCCAGAGATCTTTCTCATTAACGCAACTTTCATTTCGCCCATTCATGGAGTTGTATTCAGTACCTCTAAGAAGTATGATTATCCGCCGTTAGCAAGTAATGTGGGTTGGCTTGGATTACTCAGTGTTCTAATCACCATACTGTTGCTCGCAGCTGGCGCACCTCTCCTAACTATCGCCCATTTCTTCCGGAATAATTTCTTTAGGAAAGACGATTTTACATATTACCGCCAAATCTTTCTTCCATTAAGTACGGCTGGTACCATCCTGATGTGCTTCGATTATTTCGAACAAGATAGGTTCAATGCTTCTGAATTCATTGTCTCAATCCCACTCTCTACTAGCAGTATGCTCTTTATGATCTCGGCTTATGATCTAATCGCTATGTATTCAGCTATTGAGCCTCAGAGTCTATGTTCTTATGTGATCGCAGCATCGAAAAGGAACTCTGAATTTTCCACGGAAGCCGGCTTGAAATATTTGATTTTAGGCGCATTTTCTCCTGGAATATTATTGTTTGGGTACGACTGGACAACTACCGGTGTTATTCCCGTCCCAGAGAATGATCTCCCTTCGCGGCCTACTATGAATAGGGGCGCACCTTTCTCTAGTGGGGGACCCCACCCACTATAGAGGATAGGGCCTCCTTTCTTTATAGAGTCTAGTAGGGGCTATAGATAGGCCTCCTCTCCCTCCAAGCCCCCCCCCACTGTAGAAAGGGCAGATAGGCCCCCATTCTAGAGAGGGGGGAGAGGGGCGGGAGAGTGCCTACTATGGATAGTTGCCCCCCCCCTCTTCTATAGTATAGTTCCCTATTGAACCGGGTGTGCATTCATAGGAAATTATAGACTATACTATACCATACTCTACTATACTAGACTCTACTAGACTCTACTAGACTCTACTATATAGTTGCCGGGGAAGGAATCTCTCTACTCCTGATTAAAGGATAGGGGCCCCTCCCAAACTCGCCACACGGGACGGGCGTCCTTATCCCCTACGTGCAGAAGGCCGTCTAAACGATAGTCGTTGGCGTCAAGTCAGTTCGGATTGGGGGGGCGGAATGAATCTCCTTGGAGGGGTATTCCGAAGGTGTAACCGCAATGGGTGGTTCCCCGGTACTTAAACCAGACCAGAGGAGCGACCAGTTGGTGGACCAAACCCCAACCCAGCGTCACACGTGCTCCTTCCATCCAGTGCCCTTCGACTCCTCCCGGAATAGCGTGATCGGAGCCGAGCCAGGAATGGCCGGAGCGGACACCCACCACTCCCGGTTAGAGAGGCCCTCTCTAAGACATTCAGGGGAGATGTTCACAGGGGCTAAAGACACTCGTTCCACCGGATCAGGCCTTTTTTCCGAATGAATGGGAATGGTCTCGGGCAGAGACCCGCTGCTTACTGCCTACTGCCCACGGGCTCACGACGTCGACTTCTCGGGAATGGAGAATGGGCAGCCACATCTCCTACATCGGGTAGGTCGTGCCCGCCCCCGTCATCAGATCTATATGGCGGTTCCATATTTTGTTCGGTTCCATTCCATATTATAGACGTTCTACGTCCCGCGGTTCTGCGCCATGGGAATGATCTGTCATATACGGAGAACATTCTGGCACTCACTATTTAGACAGACTATTTAGCGCACCGACGGTACTATCATGCATGTACGTGGGCCCGGTTGCGACGTCAGAATTGAGGACCACAGAGATTCGGATCGACCCCCCCAATATCGAGTCCCCCCCTCCAACTAGAATTAGAGGAGGGCTAGCCCCAGTAAAGCCCCTACGGGGGTAGGGCTAGCAACGGCACGAGTGCCCCTACTATTCTATGGGGAGCCCCGCCCAATTCTATGGGCACCCCATTAGAATAGTAGGGGCCCTACAATTCTATGGTACTGCAGTCAAGCCCTAAAATTCTATGGGCCCCTACGGGGAATCTTTAGACCACCGGTTAGAAATCTTTCCCGGGTTATGAACTACCCTGGCTAAGAATGGTAGGGGCCCCCATGCACACCCGCCATTCCCTTTACTTCAGGGAGGGCCCCCGGAACGCCCCTGGCGCTTCTTCCTCTTTATTCTCCACCCACTCAATTAATCAGTACCATAGAATGTCGAGGGCCCCCCTATAAAATCTATGGCCTGGGCGTGAATTAATTAATGCGGCCCTACTATTTTATATGGCCTTTTCAAATCCCCCAGCCCCCTACAATTCTATGGGGGCATACCGGGGGCCCTTTCGAATAGTAGGGGACTAGAATACGCTAGAATACGCTAGGATAAGCATGCAGGGTGGGGGGCTAAAGGTATCAACCTGCTTCACTTCTACCACCCACCCACCCCAATTATCACCCCCCCCTTAGACTAGTAGGGCATAATGGCAGTGTGCATTCATGGGGCCCCCTGCAGGGGTGGGCGGGAGGAGGAAACGCGAGGGGGCGGCAATTCCCACCCAACCCGACGGCACTATGGGGGGGGAATTATACGGCGGTTCCCCATTATCTCTCCCACCCATCCTGCTGGCATGAGGGCCTAATTTGCCGCTGGTGAACCCTGGCTAAGAATAGTAGGGGCTATGTCTATAATCCCCACCTTATAGTTAATTCGAGCAGTGCCCTACTATTCTATGGCCTTTTCGACATAGTAGGGGCGAATTGTAGGGGGCCCTAGTAAAGCCCCCCTTATTAATCAGTAATCCCTACTATTCTAAGAATTCTTGACTGATTATTCATTAGGAGCGTATTCTCAATTAATGTACGCCTGCTACAGAACGCAAGCCCCTCCAATTCTATGGGAATTCCGCATTAATCTACCGCTAGCCCTTGCCGAATAGTAGGGGGCTAGAAGAAACTCGCCCTACAATTCTATGGGGCTGATTAATTAAGCCCCTACAATTCTATGGCCCGGGGGGGCTCGATTAGTTGTGGATGGGAGGCTAATGTTGGTGGGTGGAATAGTGCCGAACCCTATGATTCCCTCCCACCCGGACCCTTAACCCCCCCACCCTGCAGGGGGGGGGGAAAGTGACGCGGCACTTAATTCGTTCACTGCATTCTCTACTTGATTCACCGTGCCTTTATAGAGTAGGGCCCACTACTATAGCTATAGAAAGGCGGGCTTCACGTTACCTTATAATGGGATGGGGGAGCCTGTTCGTGGTCGGAGAAGGGCTCACTTCTTGCAAAGATCCGTCGTGGAGTGCGCAATCATGGCGGGATTCGGTCTGGTACTACCCATCATTATTTCCGCAGAGGGAAAGGTTTTTCTCGTGTTAGTAATATGTCGGCGGTAAAGTCAGTCATATTTCTAAATGGCTAGTGTTCATCGGGAAATAAATAGACGAGAATATATCCCCGGGGGTGGCTGGGAGGCCCTTTAACCCCCCTGGGGCAGCAGGGCTTTCTCGCAACTATATCTTTCTAAGTTCTCAACTATATCGTCCGGCCGTAGGTTTCTCCCCCGGAATTTTCGTTTGTGGCGGTATCTGGGAACGGCATCTCGAAGCAATCATATTACGTCTATAATAGACGGACTCTGCGGAACCTCCTCTTTGGTATTAATGCTCGTTATTGC
This sequence comes from Cryptomeria japonica, assembly GCF_030272615.1. Lineage (NCBI taxonomy): Eukaryota > Viridiplantae > Streptophyta > Pinopsida > Cupressales > Cupressaceae > Cryptomeria > Cryptomeria japonica. The sequence goes on along the minus strand of NW_026729499.1, from coordinate 15,134 downwards.
TCTATATGAGATGGATGGAAATCGATGCCCGATCGCTTTGGAACTAGCTTCAAGGTTTGGATCTTGGATTAGAGAAGCGAAGCATGATGGCCGACTTGGTTCATAGGGGTGGGTGGGAGGAGAATATGCGATTCCCTTTCAACCGTTTAGATAGAAGAACGAGACATGTTAAACGTTGAGTCGCACGGATCAATGAATGCCCGGCCCTACGGGGGGGCCGGCCGTCGCGCCCTACCCTGCGCGTTTCAACTAGAATTCCCCCCCCACCCTGCGCGTTTCAACTATGATTCCCTCCCAAACCCGGATATAGATTAGGCACTCCCACCCAACCCATGTTTCATTGGGTTTTCGCGGCACACATTGGGTTCCATTCCGATCTATAGTTCCCACCCAACCCGAGGTTGCTTGTCCCGTGTTCGTGTTTCCCTCCTGCAGAACTCTAGTGGGGTTTCTTCCGGTCAGCCCTCTTCCCCGTCTCTGTTTCTTAGGCCTACCCGAGAATAGGCAAAAGGAGGGTGCCCCCTCTCTGTTTCTTAGGCGGGTTGACTCCTTGTCCTTGCCCAAAGGTAAGCGGACCCGGTTGCTGCGCTCCGTTGATTGCGTTTTGGAATAAGAACTGCCTGGTGTGTTTTCTAGCCCCTTCGATTCCCCCCGGGCCATAGAATTGTAGGGGGCGTCTTTCAGCAGATGATAACTACAACCTTTTAGTTCTAAAGCTTCCAATAATAGAAGAGGGGGCAATCGACTCTTGCCCATCCATACACAATGGTTAGGTAAAGGCTGACCAAGTCAATCCATAATAGTTCTATTCCGTTCCCGGGAAATGTGGTTACTCATCAGTGTGGTTCCCCAATTCGTTCTTATTCCTCTGGGCCAATTCGGGAACAGAACCGGAACAATCATTATAGCATACTTAACTCCTCTGGCCCGAGCTACGGAATAAACCTGTTCCACACGGGCCCTACGGGGAACTATGTTTCCTAAATTACCACCCTGCGGAATAATGGCTTACTCTAGCAGATTAATTAATTCAGTGCATTCATAGGGAATTCTAGTTGCGGCAATAGGGGATAGTTGGCGCCCTACTAGAACTATTATAGAGGAGTGGGGGCCCGGCAACCCAACTTTATTTCCTCCACCATCTCTCCTCCTGAGATCCGGCCCCGCGTCCCCATAGAATTGTAGGGCGAGCAGGTTTATTAATTCGTTCATTAATAACCCCCCAGTCCATAAAATGTCGAGGGCTTGATTGGAACCTGCTAGAGTAAGGGGCCCCCCTCCACTCGATAGTTGCTAGCCCCCCTCCACTCGATAGTTGCTAGCCCTCCCCCCAGTCCATAAAATGTCGAGGGCTTTATTGGTTATTCTAGCGTATTCTAGCAAGCTAATGAATTCCGCATTAATCTCCCTCAGTCCATAAAATGTCGAGGGCTTGACTGGAACCTGCTAGAGTAAGGGGAGTAAGGGGCTGCTAAAATAGTTCTAGAATCGCCCATAGCCTCCTCCCACCCACCCCTAGGGGCCCTACAATTCTAAGGGGGCTGGCTTTATAACGGCCTTCCCCGTTGCGGGGTGATCAACTGTCCCTCCCCCCTGGCACTGAATCTACTCGAACTGAAGCTGCTGTGTAAACTCTGAAGCTGCTGGGCCCCCTCAAATATATTGGTAGGTTCGGTTATAGAACAGGATATGGAATCTCGCCGCTTTAGAACTGCAAGAACTGCTGCTTCGGAAAACTGGTTCCGGGTCCCTATAGATAGTAGGGCCACTCTTCAGGGCAACTGACTGATCAGGGTCTGTATCTCCAATGAATGGTTCTGCTCCTGCCTTAGAATAGTAGGGGCCCACTGCTACCCTAGCAATTATTTGTGAGACTCGGGCCCCTACTATTCTATGGGCGATCCTGTTTCCCGGTAGAGTGCTGGAATCAATAGCTTCTTAAGCAAGCCGGAGAGGTGGAACGAACAGAGGGAATCGCCCATAGAATTTTAGGGGCATCGGGAAAGAAGCAGCTTTTAGCGAATCCTGCTTGCTTGAAATGTCGATCTGGGTTGCCCGGAGAAAGCCGGGAATGAAACAACCAAACAGCCAGAAACAATGGAAGAAGGAATGCTTAAACGAAATGCCCGTACATTGAATCCCCCCGCAACCAGAGGGATTGAACCCAGAATGTGACTAAACTAAAACTCTCATCCAACTATGCTCCCTACCCCCCAGCTTTCCAAGGGAAGTGGGGCAAATCAAGCTGCTGGAGCATCCGATCTTTTCTCTTGCCGCCTACCCCCATAAACCGGAGAGGAGAGGACTGCCAGTGTAAGATGCCCCGGTACGGGGTCTTTCTCCTCTGGCGTTGAGCCCGCCTTTCGACAAAAAAAACAAGCATGTACCTGCATCGACACCCCTACGGGGCAGCATCCGCAATCCTCTTTCAAATGCACTCTCCCGCCCTTAAGGCTCTAGCAAGCAGACTGCGGCAAATCTCCAGACAAGGTTTGGCTGCTGGTGTCCAATATCCAAGGCTCTGGTAGGATTATGATATGGAGGGTGGGATGCCCGGTAAGGACGTCGTCTTTTCATTTCCAATTCCCCTTCCTTTCTACTAAGACAGTGCCGGTATCGGGGCGGATACCCGGCTTAGCTTCCATTGGTGAACATCCACTCGACCTTCCTACCTCCATTTATAGCACTCAACTGTGCCGGAAAGTAACTCTTAGTCGGCTCACTGATTCGCTCTCCTTCTCCCGGCGGTGCCTTCGCCCCTTCGCCTTCCAACTGCATCGGATCTCGCTCTCAAAGCTTCGGATATCCGCCCGCTTCGACTTGAAAGGATCCAAGTATTTTCTATACGTAATATGATTGGTGATGCCCTACTAAACTATAGGCATCGAGTGATTTCATCAATCTCCATTTCTTACAAGTCGAGCTATATTTCAATGAATCTTCGAATGCTGGCGATAAACGGATGGATCGTCGAGTGATCTCACCCTCTCGCATCCACTCGGGGCAACCTCTCCCTTACCAAAAGCAGGATGAATAAAGAGATCGAGAAACAATGGCGGAGAAGGGATCGCATCACCCAGAGGCGGATGTGGCTAATCTAATTCTTATTAGGATCCAGCCTTTCGGAATGAGACTTAAAGTCGAACCTGCGTTCTCCCCTCTTGGTTCTTCGAACCACTCGATCCACTCTTAAGCGTCTATCTATTCCCTCTCCTCTCCGTTTATCAGAAGGCAGGCCGGCAATGAACGAGAACATCAACCAGCACTTCTGAATCAATGATCGTTAATATGTATATAAGATGCGGATACGACTTAAGAGTTCTGCCTGCAAAGTATCCTGCGAAGAGGCAAGCTATCGGGAAACAAAACAATGGAACTGATGCCCACCCGTTCATGAAAGTTTTCATTCCTTCGAAGAAAACTGCATGCATCCCTCGTGCCGGGAGAATAAAGGGAAGTGCCACTGAAGCCCTTTAGCCGCTGAGCTGGGTACGATCACAACCTTTTCCCATTCGCAGTTTTGGGAATGGAATAAAGGGCCTCCCTCCGATGAACCCTGGTTTTGATCGATTGTTAAATGCCGGTAAGAATGTGCCGCCGGAGCATCCATTTATGACTCCATTCCCTATCTTCCTCCCACAATAATAAAGATGGGGGCCTACCATAGAATTGTAGGGGCCCTCCCACTGCCATTAATCAACCTGCTAGCATAAGAGGAAGGGCGAATATGTTGCGTATATAATCTTTCTTGGCAATTTTGAAACAATAGATAGTACTATACGTAACATGCAAACTTGGAATCTCCCCGATTTCCCCGGTAGGGGTAGGGGTGGGGGGGGGGGGAATTCTAGTTTTCCCCGATTGATTGAAAAATTGGGAGTTTCCCCGGGCAATTCCGAATCTTTTCAACCAACGGAACTACTTTAGACCCACCCACCCCTAGATTCAAACATTGATTGCCCGGCGGAAACATCATTGATTGAAAGATCCAAATCTGAAAGAAAGATTTATTGAAGCAATTATGTCCTCCCACCCCCATAGAATAGTAGGGCTAGCAAGCTGATTCCATCAAAATTGTAGGGGCGTATAGAAAGAATTGACTTTCATTTAGCTGCTTTCGAGACTCGATGGAAGGTATGGCGCGCTCGCTTGGAACTAATAAGTCAAGTCGCCGAGGAGGAAATCTCTGTATGTATCCAACGGGAACTAGGTATCCTAGGAGGGAATCTCTGTATCCAACGGGAACTAGGTATCCAACACAATCCACTTTGTCTCGAATACGATACAATACACAAGGGCGGGGCCACTTAACCAAGCGACTTGAGGGGTAAGCCGTCTATGGAGGATAGATGTCGAAGGGCGAGCAAATCTGAATTCAACCAAATCGCTATTCCCACTATCCCTATTCCTATTCTTATTTGCTTCTATTCTTCCTATCAGCTAGTAAGCGGGATGTAGCTACTGGTATCAATGTAGTCAGCTGGGCTGCGGGGCATCACTTCATCTGGCTAGTACGAGGATTTCAATGTCCTAGATCCCGTAAATGGCCCTAGATCCCCTTTAGGAACTTTCTTTCTCGCTGCTCGAGTTCAATGCCCAGTTCGGATAGGGCTCATTCATGGCCTAGATATCCGGGGGCGGTTAGCTGCAGTTTTTTTGCGGTAACTCCATCCTTCTCGAACAATAACAATAGCAAGTGAATGTGGATGAATCAGAAAAAAAAAGTGAATGTGGATGAACCGGATGTGGATGTAGATGAATCATATCTCGTAGGGGCACCGGGGTTACTATCTTTGTTCGTTAGTTAGGAGATGAGGGAATAGTCGTTTGGTGACGGGAAACTCCATCCGGAGAACGATAACACGGCGTAGAAACGGGCCGGCCATATTTCGTAGGAGCCCTATTTCTATATTGCGGCAGTCAGTAGCGAATCAATTCTTCCAATTCCGAGCGAGCGACTTCAAATAGAATTCCCCACGGTGCACTGCACGACCTTTGATGATACCAAATGGCCCTATCTCCCTTGCTCTATGGAAACCACTCGCGATCCCCTTAGCGGCGACACCGACCGTGGGGGTGGGGCCGCCCCTATGCAGGGGGAGGGAGGGGGGGCCTCAAGCACATTTTTACACCACCCCGCCCCCCCCCCCCCGCAACCAAGAGTGTTACGTTGAGATTAGGAACGAAGAGGAGAAGGCTGAACCAAACCAAACACTTCATCACGGGAGTGCACCACCGGAAGGCGGGGAAAGAAAGCCACCAAACCGTTTCCACTCGACCAACGGGAATCAGCGGCGGATAACCTCTCTTCTTATAGGTAGGGGATGCCCGGGAGGCAATTATGCCTATACAAAGAAAGGGCTTCCGGGACGCAAGAGAGAACCAAACCAAACACCTAATTAGATTCTATACGTAACATGCCCGGGGTGGGAGGAGATAGCGTACAAACTACTATGGCCCCTACTATTCTAAAAAAGGGGGGGGCCCAGTTTTTCGTCGATGCTTCGAGAGGCTCACAAGTACCCGGAGTGGTGGTGGACATAATATGATGCGACGACTGAGAAACGGCGGCGAACTTTAAGGATATGCAAGATTTAAGATCATAGAACTTCCCGTGGCAGAAATAACCTGACCGGCTGGTGCCGTACCGCTCGAGTCCTAGTATTGGTAGCTGTGCCAGCCCCATCCGTTGATACTGATGGTTCAATCAGCAAACTAATCTCTTTGGCGAATAATAAATCATCGGTGAGTGCCCCCTTTCTATATATCTGGGACCCCTATGGATAGTAGGTCTCTCCCCGCCGGTTTTACGGAAGCTCGACCGTAAGGGGACACTTTTCTGCTATAGATAGAGAAGGTACGCGAGCGACTTCGTTCGTCGATCTCAGAAACAGTATCCCACCCGGCCGGGGCAAAAGGTCTACCTATTACGAAACCTATTATTACGAGCAAGAGGAAAGGCCTATCTCTTCTGTACGTGTCGTCCGAAACCTCAACAACTAAACTCTACTTTGAGGTGCGTGCAAAAATCTTTTGTATTTTGTGGACCTGACGTATAGGCCTTCACGATGAACAAACGATATGTTCCACCTTCCCAAGCCACCTTCTTGGCATTTCCATATTGGATCGCTCGACCGCCCCGGAGATCGTGCGTGATACTCACTATGTACAAATTAAACGGCGGGATACGCTAACTCAGATATTGATTGGTGGCTGAGAGTCCATGTGTGCCGCAGCAAATAGTGGAACGTGTGGAACCGCTCCCCTTCCGGCGTTCTGTCCTCGACCTTGAAAGCAACATCTTCCGTGAATGTTGTTACTATGTATATAAGAGAAAACTCGACCTGTTGGACTCTGCGCCTCCCCGGTGAAAAAATTGGTTTTTATTGCTTGGTAAATTCTAGATAATGAAAAGCGGGCTTTAGTCCGAAGGAAGACGAGGAACCCTACTAGCTGGGGTTGGTCCGAGAATTAATGCAAAAGATTGGCTCTCGATATGGCTAGAACTAGATGTCGGCCGAGCTCTAAAGGTTGAGTACTTTTTAGCTCTCTTCCGGTCCGTCCGGTTGCGGGAACGAAAAAGATCGACCGTTCCGATCGCGAGAGAAAGGTAAATGCATAAAAGAGAGAACCGGCCCTTTATATTATTTAAGCTAGCTCTGAAATCCTTTATTTTATTTAGATCTCCCCGGGTTCAAACGATCCGACAAGGAATGCGGGTCTTATGGACTTTACCTTTCGTTCCAAGCCCCTGGCTAGTAAAGAACTAATTACTGCGGTACTTATTCCTAGATATGGAGACCAACCCCACTATTTAGTTAGAACCGGAGATCCTCAAACCTGATTAAGAGATCTCGATCGAACTGCCGGGGCGAATAGCGAAGCACAGGTTGATGTATGAATCTCAAAATATGCGGGAAAGGTTGCTGAGATCGATACGCCTAATCAGAGACGTAGACGGCGTTCCGAGCTGTACGAACTGAACCAGCTCGAAGTCAACCAATCGGAGAGAGGAGAGAGCTGTGCTCAATCGTATACTTACTTGGCCAATCCTCCTTGATCCTGGGCATAGCCTGCTAGGACACTCCGGAGGGGAACAACTACGAACCTTTTTGACAGCGGGGAAGATAGCGAGAGAGGGGCAGATAACAGAACACGGGGGAGTGCTGAAATGATGCGCATCTATCCCCTACATGCGGTTGAGACGGCGGCCCCAGCTTCAAACGGCGGATACGACGATTGAAACGGACCTCAAATCTGTCAATGTGCCGGCAGATACCGGGCAGATGCCACCCGGGCAGGATAATGAATTCTTCCCCGATTACCTAATACGGAGGGATTACTTCTTTATATGGGGGCGTGAAAGGGGGAAAACGAACGAAAGAGATCGGCGGCGCTAAGGCGAATGCATGCGCTCTTCAAAAATGCAAAGTAAGGTAAGGTCCTGACTGTGCTGGTGAGCTGGCTATAGAACCAGTAGAGAGGGCTTTTGAAATGAAGTGATAACCTTAAGTGATAACCTTAATTTGAAGTGATAACCTTTTCGTTCGAAATAGTAAGGCAGGCCCGCTTCATGACGCTTTATTATAGACGTAATTGGTGGGGGGGACCATCCAATGGCAGGAAATCAATGGCGAGAACTTTCCATGCGATGAAATGTGTGAGGGAACAAGTTCGTTTCTTTCTAGCGAACTGCTTAGGTCAAATCGGGTTTCTGCGAGGAAGGTTTCATAATCACCCACCCATTCTCGCTAGGTTTCATTCTATACTTGCTACTTTTCACTCACAAAATGAGCGGTAACATTCTCGCCATTCAATCACCCACCCACTCTCGGCCGGTTTAAGCTTGTTCTCCGTTCTGCCTTTCCAGCTTGAGCCACTCTTCTGTCGATTCAGTTCTTCGAGGGTGGGTTGGAAGCTCTTTTTCTTGACATCGAGGTCAGGAATAAGCTCTCGCTGGTTCTCCGTTCTGCCTTTCCAGCTTGAGCGAGACCTACTTCTTTCGGTCGAATCTCTGACTTATGGGTTGAGCCTAGTTTTCCAGCTTCTACCTCTACCTTCGACGAGAAGAAGGGTGCTCTCGGTTGGTTCCTTCTGGTTAGAGCTAGTATCTGTTCCAGACACCGATAACCTACCTTCTTCTTTCTATACACGAGTCATCTTCCTCTGCCCGCTAACCACTTGAACAATAAAAGGAGAGAACAAAAGCTACAGTGACATAATCCGATCTTGGTCCCATTACTTCGAGGAGAAGAAGATAGCTCTCGAGGGATACTTAGTGATTAGGCGAGCTACCCTTCATTCAGTCGATTATGGATTGAGCTAGTCTTCCTGCTTATACACCTATTCCAAAGACAGAAAGATAGACCCAGCAAAGGAAAGAAGAAGAACTGGTTCTCAAATACTATTCAAGTTACAGTTCTCACACACAGAAAAAGGAGAAAGTAAAGTCGTTGCTCGCTGCTAAATAAAGGACAAAGCGTCTTTCTTGCTACCGAAACAAGTACTGTTCGAAAATCTGGAAGTCGCACTCCATCCTGACTCAAACACAATAACGAGTACATATTCCCTAATGCGAGGGTCATTTCTTGCTGCTTTCTACAAACTGACTGTTCAATCGGCTAACGGAACTCGAAAGCTATAACCGGGAGCTCGATGGCCCATTACTGCTTTGGCGAGTAGCTCTTTCCGGACTCGAGTCACTGCTGCTCCCTTCTTCTATCTTTCTACGTACTTCCTATTCCTTCGGCTTGCTTGCTCGAGACCCTACAGTTGCAACTCGGTGGCTGCCTTCAGGCTTGAGCTAGTCTCTCTTCCCGAAAGCGAGTAAACCGATTCAAGCTCTGAAAAGAGTAGCTCCGAAATCACAGTCAAAGCAGGATACAAAGATGGAAATTTTTGAATCAATTGATTAAGAAATCAGTCTCTTGGACCAGGGCATGCGGATCAGAGAACTAGGTTATGGAATTGGAATGGATGGTTGGAGTCGAAGGAAGAGTCAGTGCGTAGAAAGAGACAAGCATCAGTCCCTCGAGGTAGGGAACAGAGACTCGTGAAACCAGTACCTGTAGGAGCGAGTTGCCATTTCCAGGTTTTGAAAGCAGCAAGTCGAAAGAATAGTAGGAGGAGAGAAAGAGAATAGTTTCTTTTCGGCCGGAAGCGCAGGTCAGGAAATAGGAAGGAGAGAGATCGGTCTCAGACAAGCCTTTGCAGGGAGCAGAAGATAGGTCACATGCACGCTCACGTTATAGGAAATCGGCTTTTAATCGGCTCAATAGGGGCCCAGACAGATTCAATACGTTCAACAGGGCTTAATTCACGCGCAGAAGGCTGATCTGTTACCTGCTTTGAGAATACGGATCTTTTACTCGAAAGAAGCAAGCGATTGGCAGCTTTGGGATAGTGAGTTCATGTATCAAGTACTCAATCGGAACTGTTTTTAGACGGAATACGGATCAGTTACTCGTTTTAGGTTGAGGGTAATTTCTTGCACTCGGCTTTGGGAACGGAAGTTCGCGGCGGAATCCGGTATGCACCAACGGAGAAGGAGCTGGAGGGTCCCGAGTGAAGGGAAGCTTGCTTTCGGTAGGTCGCCTGGAAACTGTTCTCGACGCCTTTGGAAAGCTGTTCTCCGCGTCTAAAGGAGATCAGTTCAATGCGCCTTTGACGGTCTTTTTCCACGCCTTGGATTGGAGGTTGCCACGCGCTAGCGGTCTTTCTACGCCTTTGAGTGACGGTCGGTGTTCCGCGCCTTTAGAGATCAGTTCTCGGCGCCTTTGTGTAAGCGCGTATAAAGAGTACGCATATAAAGGGTAATTTATTGCACTCGCTTTAGGTCCTTCCTCCCCCTCGGATTGGCTTTAAGGCAGCAACCGCGAACCAGCTTCCGGTTAGCGAGGGTAATTTATGGCGGAAACTGGGTAGAGAGGCAAGCTTTGCTTGAGTTCAGTTGAGGGTAACTTGTTGCGGCTCGCTTCACCCGATAGTCAGAACCGGGTCAGTACTTCTACTCCTTGAATCAGTGATTCCATTCGATGTCTGGCATGAAGACTTGATAACTCTGGGGTTTAGAGCGGAGTTTTAGCTTTCCTCCTTTATCGAAGAGGAGACTGAACTGACCTTCCCCTTTAGTGGTCTTGGTTGACTGGTCGATGGACTTGGTTTTCTCTCTCGCTGGAATAGAACGTATGGAAGGTCAGCCCGTAGAACGAGATAAGAGGATCAGTGCCTCGCTTTAGGTTCAGACTCTTCTTCGGATGGTCAGCTCTTTTCATTTCCCTCTTTTTTCGAAAATATGGAAGGATGGAGCATGGAGTAAATGGTATGCTTAGTTGGTTGAAAGAAAGAAGTAGCATTTCTCTTTTTCTCCTTTGCTGATTCTATGGTTCTGTCTATGGAATTACAGTCTGTTTCAAGACAGAATCCTTTTCACTCGACTTCATTAGTTGGGTTTGTCTTATTTTCTTTCTATATGTATTTTCCTCTGGGTCCTTTTTTGAAGTGAATCTCTTCGGGCAGAAGTAGGTTGGACAGGTAGCTTCTGTTTTCCGACTGAATACTTTCTGTTTTGAAAAAGGTAAGCTCGTCTGTCGAACCTTTTCGGTAAGCCCTTTTTTTTCTTATCGGATATGAACCGCTTTCTCGTTCCGGGCATGCTGATCGGCCGATCTTGAAACTGGGATGATAGAAAGAAGAGTTCTTCGGCTCGATGTCAGGAACGTGTACTCGTCTTGTCAGTACCTTTTTTAGTGCTAGCTTTCAGGTTTGGATTCAGTAGGTCTCCTGATCTGAGACTAGGTTTTGGGCGACTATTTATTTCTTTTTTATTTCGGGTTTAGTGCTTTGTCTCTTTTTAGGAGCAATTTCATTACCTCCGCAGCTGATAACTTTTCTTTGAAGCGGACTAGGACTCTTTTCTACCTGTTGCAAGTTAAGACGAGCATACCTCGAGGTAAGGATTTACAATACCTCGTGGAACCAGTAATGAGTCATCGAGAGCAGCGATAGCTTATTCCTTTTTTCGAAGGAAGGAGTATGAATAGGAGGAGCAAGTGACAAGCCCTGATAGCGTCATAGTTTCTTTAAGGAGAGCACTCCCCCTTGAGGGGGTTGTGGGGTGGGAGAACAGGAATAGTCAGTCCGTTGAAAGAGAATAGGTCTCGGCCGGAGGCTCAAGTCCGGCCAGAGGGAAAGGAAAGGGAACAGTTCTCGGCCGGGGGGGTGGCTGTTCAATGGCGGCATTTGCGGTATGACAGGGTCACTCTGTTGCTTTTCTCTGTCTTTTATGGTCTTCAGTCTCTCTGAACAGTTGTATAACCTTAAATGCAAGTTTTAGTCTTTTTCTTTCTTTCCTTGAGTAGGTAACAGTAAGCTTCAGATGTCTGATAGTAGGCGCAAAAGTCTTGGTTAGTAGGCGCGTCAGTCAAGTCTTTCTTACTCTTTTGCCTATCTTTACTCGACTTGTTAGAATGAGGTATCGAGAGCAGCGGAGCTTATTCACCCTCGAAGTCAGGAGTAGGAAAGGAATAGGAGGAGCAAGCGAGACGTCCTGATAAAGGAAGCATTTGAATCAACACAATACCCTATCTGAGCAATGACTCTACTACGCTAATGCAGCTAGATGAGCGAGGTTAATTTCTGACAAGTTTCCTGCCAAATGAATAGAGTTCTGTTGATATCGTCAGAAAGAATAGGATAGCGGTAGCTTCATAAATCGTCATCCGTTATTTCATCACCTTCTTATCTCGTCTTAATGAGACCTTACAGGAGAACAGAGAGGTAATGACGCAAGCGAGCCTACTGGATGACAGTAAGCAAGGGGAATAAGTTGCTGCATCCTTCCAGAAACCGAAAGCTAATCCATTCTCCTCACTTCCAAAGAGGGAAAAGACCTATTTAGACGGCTTGCCCTAGAGGTAATGAAATTGTTGCGATGGAAGTTTCGGCTGTTCCCTTTGCTTGTCGGGGTGGTCGTTAACAGCCATATTTCAGGAAGGGCGGCGGCTTATTATTTAGGCGGTAGGCGGGGAAGGCAAGGGAAGGGTGTTCTCCTGTAGGCACTAAACGAAGGGTGTTGTCCTTTAGCCTCCCCCCTATGTTGTAATGGTTTGGATTGTTAGTTCGAAGCAAGGAATGCTGCTAGGAAGGCTAAAGCGGACATCTTTGTAGTCGTTTCACCCCGTATCTCTCAACAAAGCTTCTCTTCGGAGAATCCCATCGCTCCACTTGCCAACAAGCACCTACGGACTAAGAAGGCGCACCTCCGGCAGAGGAAAGATTTATTCCCAGCTTGTTGTCTTAAGGTCCCCCCTAACCCCCTTTGGGGGGACACCTAACAACCACAGCCCAACTGACACTAAAGCTTCTTGAAGCGAGGACTTGATGAAAAGCCCTGTGGAGTCCACCTTACTCAGGCTATACTTTCCAGGTCAGAGGTGCTCCATCCCCAAGTAGTGATATATTTATTAAGAGATAGGATGTCCCATGATCGAATGACGGCTCTTTATTTCGGGTTTCTCTGCGCCTGCCCGGGTAGGGCCATCAGGGGTGGGGTGAACAGGACCTCTATCCGTCTAATGTTCCGTTGCTCGCTCCGTCCCGCCCGGCTGCTTATTCTATAAAAGGTTGATCGGAAATCACAGGTTTTGCATACAGAAAGGAGATCGGTCTTTCGATGCGATTTGAAGGGGGGAGTCAAGTGACGTGAGTAGAAGGTCGAAGAATAAGGGGAGTGAGTTTCAATGGATCAGTTCAAGCCTTGAGAGGGTATAGGTAGCAGTTCTCAATGGCCGAATTAGCAGTATGAAAGGGCGGCTATTTCTCTTTTAGCGGAGAACCAGCTTGTGTAGCCTCACTAGCCGGCACGAGTTCTTTATGTGAAAAGTTTTTATTCGTTTGGGCTGCAACATTCACTTTTTAGTGATCAGCGGGAAACCTTCGCTTCCTTTGATCAATTACATAAACGCTATACTCAGTTCGACTTGCATGTGTTAAGCATATAGCTCTCTTTAGTCCCGGGTACACAATTTTGAACAAGCTGATAACGATTTTTCTAATCATCACTGTCGGCATTACTAATCAGCCATACAGATTTTTGTTCCACTAAGGCTATATCAAAAAAACTCCAGAGGAAAAAGCGTTCCAATATGCAGAGAAGAGGTAACTGGGGGAGACGTATTCAGACAGGGACAGTTTTCGGAAAGATAGTGAGATGACTTCTTGAGTAGTGGCTTCCATTCATATGAAATAGACTGTCTGAACTTTCTTTTCTTGTGTTAATAGGATAACCTCGAAGTTAGCAGCCATAAGGAATAAGCTCTCGCTGCTATCGAGTGAATAAGGTGGTCTCCGTCTTAAGGTCAGCCCCAGACATTTCCATCTTCTAATTCGCTACGGGAAACCCCGCCCCATCGCATCGTGAGGGAGCGATAGCTTATTCCATTTGTCTTGAAGTTGAAGGACTGATCTTAAGGTCGTTTCGGTCGACCGTCGTACTCAACCTTTGGGGTTGGATGCAGGCCAGCATTGCATACCTGATCTTTACCTGCCAGCGTCGGGAGCTCAGGATCAGTTTCAAGTCGTGACAGGACCGCCAGTTTTCGGTCGATGACTGGACCAGTGGTGTAGCAGCCGAAGCAAAGGCACCACTTATATACGACGCCGGATTGGAGACTTTTTTCAATATCTTGTTAAGGAAGGAGAATTTCGGTCTAATGAGCACCTATTCCATGGCTCTCAAATAGCTGAAACCACTCTCCATTAGGGATGAGATATTTCCTGTAACAACAGTCCTATTTGAGGCCAATTTTTCTTTCCTACATTAAGATTAGAACCCGTTTGGTAGTTGAATCTTCGGTGGTTACCGGCCCCTATTTTGACACTATATCGAGGGAATGAAAAGGAAAGTGGTGAAATTCCACTCAAGTAATAGGATAACAAAAAGGGGCAGACACAATTCTGACTAGCCTATCAACTATAAAGCAATTGAACTGCAACCTATACCCTCCGGTCGTGAACTGATCCATTTAAACGAGCTTACTCTTCCATCGACCTCTTCGTTATACCCTCCAGTGATAACTCGGTTGCTGCCTTCGAGACAATAACGAAGAGCTCTTCCCGCACTCCTACTGCTTTCTTTAGACGGGCTTACCATTCATTCGTTCCATATTCTCGTGTTCACTTCTTGGCAAGACGAACTGCAAATACGAATCTATCTTCACGAAGCCGAGCTACCCTATTCAAGCAAAGAAAGAAGTACCTAATAAAAGCCGTAAGGGAAACGTCGTTTGACTCGCTACGTATACGCCCTCGTGAGGGTGAAGGTTATCGCCCATTTCACCGATTCAAAGCCGATTGCAAATACCGTACGCGTGCACGCCTTCCGCAACTCCAGCCTTGACGCTCCCTTCAACGACTTATCTTAGACCAATCTTTCTCCTCCTGAGCTGGGGATTTATCCGAGAACGGAACTAGTCCTTTGTTGACTGCGCCTCCGGCCGTGTCACATTTCTTTTTCACTTGTCCTTAGTCCTAATCCAACTTGTGTTAAGCCCATTCCGTTTCTGAAAGGACTAAAAGCCTAACTCAGCCCTATGTATACTCCTCTCATCGAAAAGTGGAAGTAGAACTCACCGGAACTAGAACAGACCATCTGAAGGGAAGTTTGTTGCAGCGAGTCAAAGAGCTGGTTCAACCATTGAATCGGATCGGCCTTTATAGCCGGCAATAAATTGCCCTCGTTAAGCTACTTCACGTCTATTTTACCATTAAGACCGTAAACAAGTTACCCTCTTTCCTATAAGGTGAGCGTGCCCATCTTACCTATCTTCCGTCGCTACCTGGAACGGCTTGTTGAGACCGATCTCTCTCCTCATGAGCTGAGCCTTCTAAAGACCAGTTCTTCCTTCCATCCTACTCAGAAAGAGTTGAAAGAATACTTGTACGTGATCGGAGAGAATCAGAGATGCTTTCTCTCAGCCGAATACCTGGGACATCGAGCCAACCACTTGCCCACTAAAGAAAGGAGAGAACGAAGAGCAGTTCCACTTCCTTCCTTTCATCTTCCAGTTCAAAGGACAGGTCGCAGATCAAACCCCAAAAAGAGGTATTGAAAATCTCCTCGGTGAACTCTGAGC